>NC_056733.1:92428427-92610927 GCF_019279795.1 Protopterus annectens
ATGAATAGCTGAGTGGTGGAAATGTTGATTGTAATGTTGAGACAGGTAAGTGAGGTTGGAGGGGTAAGAGTGCTTGTGCGTACGTATATGAGTTAGGGTTAGGGTCGGGATGAGTGAAGGATAGGTGTAGTATGTTTGTGTGCGAATTTGTATATTTTAAGGTTAGACTCAGGGTTAGGTTAGGGGATAGTTATAGTCTTGTTAGTATGTGTTTATGAATGTTTGTGCATCCAAGTGTTTCTTGTTTAGTGACAGTGTTACAGGAAGGTTTTTTATGAAGGTGAGATGTAGGGTAAGGATGGAGGGAAATGGCAGCGTTAAGGTTAGTACCCATTACTAAGGTGGTACAGGGGGTTGATTAACCATTTTGACAACATAATCATTATTCAGATGAGATGTTAAACCGCGGCCCCATCTGCATGAGTTGGTGGTAGCTCAAGTGGATGTAAAAGATCCCACGTTACCTATCGAAAAAAGTAGCAGAAGTTTCCCGCTGCCCTGGCCAAATTTTCCCTAGCAGTATAAATACCACCTCGGCTCTCCCCTGAAAAGAGACTGCTAGCCTAGTGGGACTAACCCAGTCAACAAAAGATAGATAGATAGATAGATAGATAGATAGATAGATAGATAGATAGATACATAGATAGATAGATAGATACATAGATACATAGATAGATACATAGATACATAGATGAATTAAAACAATACATAAAGTTGCAGTTTCTTTGAGTGAATGATTTTTTTTGTCAACTACGTTTTGCAGTGCTTTGTTTGGTCAAACATTTAAGCGACAGAATGTTGCAGGATTCCCATTCACATTGATTGGATTTATGTACTTTGTTGTGGATTTTCACTGTTGTTGTCACATTGAATTCTTGGGAATATATGTTGTGGCAGTGCAGGCATGAAACTCCCATATGGGGGGGGGGGGGTAAAGTGTTTTTTTTTTGTCTTCGTGTACTTACTTTTTAGTACGATTGCAGAACATTCTGAAGATTCTGAGACACTGTAGTGTTTTAATTTTTGCCATTCTTTCCACACTTTTTCTCTGTCTTGCATTAGCATTCTACTCTTTTTGGATAGCCAAGTTATATTATTTGTTTTTAGTCTCTTCCTTCTAGGAGATGCAAGGCTACTTAGGATATTTAGAAAAAGTTGTACTTTAGGAGATGTGAGGCTATTTAGGATATATAGAAAAGTTGTATTAAATTAATTTACAGAATAATGTAAGTGGAGGACTTTCAGGATGTTCCAGGTAATGGATGACAGAGGAGTAATGAATATTTCTGGGTTAAACTTGGACGGGTTGCATGTTGTTTTATAAACATTCTTTTTAAGTGAATGTGTGAAATGTCTGGTTGTATAGACTGGGACATGGTCACTGAGAGAGTCTGACATTGTACGTGTGGTGGTGAATATGCTATGGTCTGATACTAGGATCCAGTTTAGTAAGGAATTTCATGTCTTGCAACAATGTGTGGGACTATTAATTAGTTTTGTGAAACCATGTAAGTTCATGGTCAACAGCTACTAAAACATGGCTTTGCAGTTCATAACTCATGTTTAACCCAGAAAAAAAATGCTTCTTTTCCTAAAATCCCTCTCTCTCATGAAAAAACAAAATTTAAAATTGTCTGTTAATAATACAGGGATGATAGTTGATGACAATCTTGAATTCGACCTACATATACAAAATTGCATGAAAAACTCACCCAAAACTAGGGATGCTTCACAGATTCAAAAACTTTCTCACTAACACTTGCCACTACTTACCTCCTCCCTCACTACTTTTTGCCACTCCCATCCTTACTGTCCTCCAGGCATTACAAAAAAGCAAAACTAGAACAGTACTATAATAAAGTGGCTAATTTTGCAGCAAATGCCCCCTTTCAGTACCCACTACAGTGTAGCACTAAAAAGCCTAACTTGGTTAAAACTACACTATCAACTTAACATATACACAGCTTCGCACCACCTGTAAAATTATCCAGCATCCATCTGCTTGTCCAGCATTAAGTACTATTCTGGACATTTATGTTCCCACTCAGGCATTATGATCCAGTGACCAGAAACTCCACAGACCTATCAAATTTGCTGGGCATGGTCTATACTCAAATCGTGTTGCTAAGGCCTGGAACTCCTTACCTTTAGCCAACAGTTCAAAACCCTTCTTTCATTCCTTTAAAAACATTCCGAAAGACTTCCTAGCCAAATCTATCTCTTTTCTTTCTCGAATCCAGTATCAGCTATATTCTAAATATGAACAAGTACCTATTCATACCTTACACCTCCCTGCTCCCCTTTCTTCACTTACATCCTTACCTCAGTCAGTTTCTCTCTCCTGACCCTCTAATCTAAATGTGCCATAAACCTGTTTGTTTTCTCCCATTTCTTACCGAAATTCCTGTTTGTAGTATAATAACTTACCTTTCATTTCTCTAAACTGGCTAAAATTTTTTGTAAATATATTCATTGCCATATACATTGTATCTAGTCTTAACCAATGTTTTCACATTATGTCTAATTCTGTATTATTATTTAAACTGTAGCTGTTTTGTATTATTTTTGAAGGTTGTAAGATTAATGTTCTTAAAATGTTTTTGTAATACTTCGGAGCTTTTTCTTCCTGGGCCTTTGCTGAAAATGGGCAGCTGTCCAGTTGGAGTTTCCCAGTAATCAAATGTTAATAAATAAATCTGTGGGTAAATCTTCTTTAAGTACATGTGGATCCCCCTCTTTCAATGCATTCCCATGTTAAGCTGTTTTTCAAAGAGGTTCTGCAGACCTTTTCACCAAGAAAGCAGGTGGCCCCTCCTTCGGATCTTAATTTACTTGCTCCATTTGAACTGGCTCATCAGGCTAATTTGAGGTTCTTAATATGGAAAATAGTATTTTCTGATAGCTCTGACTTCTTCAAGAAGAGAGTCTGAGTTGCAGGTTCTTATGGTGGGTCAACCATCATTTTCCACAAAGATAGGGTTTCTTTGAGAATGAATCCTTCAGTGCCTAAAGCAGTATACAAGCATACTTTGTACCTAGGTATTTATCGCCCTGTCTTCTTTCCAGAATGTAAAGATGAAGCAGAAAGGATTTTTCATACTCTGGATGTCCACAGCCAGCTCAGATACTGTCGTGCCAGAATTAAAACCTTCAGAAATTCTGATCCGTTGTCCATTGCTAATGAAGGCAAGTAAAAAGGATAATTAGTGCCAAAGCAGGCAATTTCCAAATTGTTGTCCCAAGCTAATTTTTTTTTCTCCCACCATAGCAAGTCAATTCCTGGCTGGATTAAGGCACATTCTTTTGTACTTCTTCAGTAGCTTTTTGGAAAGGGTGGACTCTAGAGGCAGCAACTTGGTCCTCTGTACATACTTTTTCAATCTCTACAAACAAGACTCCTTTTCCAGGTCTATTGCAGGCTTTGCTAGTACCTTTTACCAGGAGCTACTCATCTTTCCTTCTGCCACCCTTTCTCATCTTTGGTATTTTACCCATATAGCTTAGGCAACTGCAGCAGTGATGCAACGATAAATGCAGTACAGTTTTGTAAGTAAACTTACCATGACAGTAGATGTTTGAATAGATCACTGCTGCAATAGCTGCTCTTTTCCTCTAAACCACATATTTTTGTTTGAATTTAGGTTTTTTTTTTTTTTTTATGTACCTAACATGGACCTTTTTCAGGGCTATAGCCTCCCTTTTTCAGCTGGCATGAAAACTCTAAAGGGCATAGTGCCCAGACTGTTGATTTTCTCTGTGCTGTGCTCGAGCTTTAATGGTCTGGGTTCATGGAAGGTGCCCCTAACCTTTGGAAGCTGTCTGTCTGTTGTATCCTAGGCAGCATATAACACATATAACTTAGGCTACTGCAGCAGTGATTTATTCTAGCATCTACTATTATGGTAAGTTTACTTACAAAACTACTTTCATCCTGTATGTGTAAAACTAGTTGAGGAGGATAGACTGCACAGTGTACTGGGGAATGAAAGTGTTTATGGATGAGTGCAGTTTTTGAAAATGGTTTTATCAGTGTTGTACATGGGATTTTCCTCACAGTGTTTTGATTTTTTTTGTGGCATAAATAACAGTGTTTGAATTCCTCTGGACATTTTACTTGTCTATTTGGCTTTTTTTGTTGAGTGCAGAAATGCTTTTATGTTTGTTTGGTAATTCATAATGCATTTGTAAATATGTGTGTGTTATTTATGCTCTTATGTTCTTATGAAACCAGAGCAAAAATAGTATTTCTCAGAAAAGTGTTATTTTCTCATTTTGTCATTGTAGTAAAATTACTTATTTTACTCATGCAGGTACACATGTGAAATTGTCTTCTTTCCTTTAACTTAATGCTATTAGCTCATGCAGTGTGCTGAATACAACTGAGTATCCATGTGCCTTGGCCCATCTAGAGATATTGATATTTTAAACTGGATCAGATTAAGGTCAGAATGGCCATTAGAAATCGACAAAAAACATTTGCAGAACATTCATATGAAAATAAGTTTGTCTAGCATTTCACTTCAGACTGACAAAAGGTGATAAAAATAATAAATAAATAATGTTGTGACTTTAAATTTAAAAAATGTAAGTATATGTTTAAGTAATATATTTGGTTTTTAAATGCTGTGGCATAAAATGACATTTAAAGTATTTTTATGAAATTAAAGATGCAACTGATCCTGCTCTTTGAGGCTAAGAGCACAATCTAAAGATATTTTATATGTAATTGTCTCACTATAATTCCGGTATTTTCACGAGAATATGTAAAAGTATTTTGGAAATACATCCCTTGATATTCACAGAACTAAAATAATTAAAAACAGTTAGTTTAGTAACAGCTTTCTGAAGAAATGGGTTAAAGTATTGGTTTGCTCTCTAACCATGTGCTTTCTGAAGCAGTTTCCATCTGCACTTGCCAAGTTGCCAATGATTTAAACCAATTTAAAACAAATTAGCCTTGTGATGTGTTCATATCAGCTTCTACGGTCTGTTAAGGAAAATATTGTAGCTGTCAGTCCCCAGTAAGCATTTGTAATATTTATCTAACCAAGCATAACATTTTTCAGGGACAATTTATCAGACTCAGTAACAGTCGAACAGCTGCTTTGTCTGGATTGCTGCCAGGTGTGAGTACAGTAAAGCATTTAGTTATTTATTTATTTCCTAGCCCAGTTCTGCAAGCTAGGCCCTGAAAGACACTGAGTATGGCTCACTGAGAGATGATGATGGACATGTTGCAACGTTTGCTGTGTAGTATGTTGAGTTAAGCTGCTCTTTTTCAGCATGATAAAGTTGTTTGTGCAGCAAGGCATTTCTCAGATTATGCAGTTGCCATAATGGATCTAGCAGATGAATGCAAATGAACCTTATGAACATCAGGTGTTTCAGCTCATTGGCAATTCTGAATGCCCATGTCTTGTTTCATCGTTTTAATGGACAATTTCAGGCCAATAAAGCCAAACCCCACTAGCTGTGGATATGCATATTTCGGCCTTGTTATGATCTCGTCAGCACAGCACAGGCAGGGTGTTTGACTAAGCATTAGTTCATAAGGTTCATTTGCATATATCCCATGTGCCTCTGATACAAGAGGTTTGGGAGGTCAGTCAGTGGAAGTTCTAGCTTTGCTATAGTTTTCATTTTTGTTTTTACTGATTGTTTTTTCAGTGACCTTCTCACTCATTGTTTTAGTTTGCTGTGAAAAAGAGGGAATCCCAAGGCTTTCTATTCTTCATTTTCATAAGGACTGCTTATTACCAAAGATCATGTAGCAGAATGAAAAGCATCATATAGCCGTATGTGTGAACTTTGATTTTGTACAGTAAGCCGAGCACATCAAATATGCATGTGGATGTGTGTGTCTATATTTGTTTGTCTGTTTATGCACCTGTTGTATGAATTTTTCATATTAACACTTCCAATGTAGTTGGCATGTTAGAGATTCATTAAGTAAAAATAAAAATAACTCTTGCCATATTTTGGAGCATTGCATCTAAACATGCACAATGAAGTGTCTTCCATTTTTTTCAGTATGGAGTTGTGCAATTTAGTGTTTATAGATAGCCTATGACCTGGTATAGATGAGGATTGCATACTCTGTCATGTCTAAAGTGGAAAAAATGCTGAGTAAAAGCCTCAAGTTAAAAAGTAAAAAAAAAATGTTTGTTGCAAAAACAGTATCCTTTTGGATCTTATGCTGATGTTTATTTTTTTTTAATTTCGTGTTTAGATGTACGTCCTGGATCCGTGGTATAGAAGTATAAAACCTTGATTAAATCTCAAAATCAAATAGAAGATCAGATGCTGGACGTGTTGGGCAGGGAATGTGGGAATGAGTGGTCAATGTGCAGAGAGAGAGAGAGAGAGAGAAGTAGCTTTGGCTGATCATTAACATGCAAGCTCAGGCTTGTGTGGTACTAAAATGGCCAGGACAGGGGCATGGACTTGGCAATTCCAAGCTGGTGTCTGTGATCATAAGTGTTTGCATGAAGTCAAGCTTACAGCTCATGGAGTTGGAGTAGGACACCCTGCAGTGATGCAAGTGCTTATTTCAGCTGCCAAGGGCAGCAGGGCTAGAGACCAAATAGAAAGCACCCACACTGCTGATGTGCCAATGAGAGAAAAGGCTACTTCTATGGTTGCTTTGCTGATGGCACTTCCAGTTGGCTGTCATTTTCATGTTGGAGATACCAGGCTTATGAGAATAATTGGACCTGAAGACCAGAAGGGGTAGGCTTGATAGTCATTAGGCATGGAGGCAAAAAGCACATAAGGGGGAAAAAAAACAGAAGTAAACCATGACCTTTGTCAAGGTTTTCAGTGGAGAAGACAGTTCTGTATTTCCATTACTTAGAGGATTAAAGATGTGACTATGACTTAAGTTTAAATAGAGGCCCAGGTGCTAGAAGAAGTGAGACAGGAAATCGGTAGATTCTAGGCAAGGCATGTGGGCAGTGAGGAATGGGGCATGTAGCACTACAGAGCTGGTGCATTACTCTAGTCAAACCCCAAGTATAAACCCACATACAGGTGCATGCTTATTCCAGTATATTAGCAGAGGGTATTGTACAATTAACACACATTCACTAATACAAGCAGTTGGCCTTAGTGTGACAACTCTTCTTTGGCTTCTTCAGCTCCTTCTCCAGTCATGGGACAACGAAACCAGACAAAACTTAAGGCTCCTTCTGCCTGGAGAAACAGGACACTCAAAGAAGGCACATAAGGTATGCCTCAGTATCCAGGTCCTGGTGGGAGGGGATGTGGGATCGAGAAGGGACCAGCTTCAGTCCTGGCTGTCCCCATTCAGATCAGAACATCAGCTAAGTGAAAGTTCAGCTGGTGTGGATATGTACCTGATTCAAAAAAAATCTTATAGAGGGAATAGTGCACCCTTCCACAGACAGCTAATACACCTGTATGTGAAATGAGGTAGCTTTCCACATGTCATATTTTCCCTAATGTGCAGTGACCATTAAATTATCTTATTTTTTTATTTATTTATTTAGTTGTTAACCAAGTTAGTCCCACTAGGCAAAGTCTATTTTTGGGGAGATCTGAGGTGTTATTTATACTGACTATAGTAGAAATTCGGTCTGGACTTTGTATAAATAAAGCTCCCATACTTTTTTTTTGCAAGTTCCATGGAGTCTTTACAGCCTCTTAAATGATCATGGGATATTAATATACTGTTTCATCTGATGGTCAGTAACTCAGGAGTGCCCCCCCCCCCAAAATTATGCTGCACTACAAAGTCAGTGTTAGAGAATTAATCCAGCACATGTTATGGTAGTAGAATGCATGGCTTTTGACCTTCTGGCATGAAAGGTGACTGTGCTACCTGCTTATCCACTGACACACTAACACTGTTTGGGGACAGTTGTGTGGGGGATGAGGGGCTTGTCTTCCCAACAGAAAACAGATGCCCAGGTGTGTACATGTGCCTTTTTCTTCACTTTGCTTCATGAACACAATGTTTTCACTCCTGTTAGGAGTTGCTCCACACCTTGAGCCATGTTTACATATATGCAGGATTAAGTCACATCTGTCTTCTGTATGTACTTTTCTGAAAAAAAATGTTTCTTGCCATACCGTAGATATTTCTGGCAGTTGTATTTGAATGTCATTTTGTTGCTGCTGCCCATACCTGATGTTTCATGATTCTGGTAAACCTATAAAGAGAAGCTGGTTTGTGTTTTTTGCTGTTTTTCCAACAAAAAGCATGTTTCCTTTGACAAAAAAAGGCTTGCATTTTTTCAACTGTAGAGATCAGAGCATTATCAGTTCTGTAAATGTGTGTTACCTGATGCATAGAACTGAATGTCATACTAATTAGCCTGGCTTAGCAAAAAAAAGTTGGGGGGGAGCAGTTAAGACCACTGCCTGTATACATTGGTACTCTGCCATTAATAAGTCAAGGTGTAGTCTCCGGCTGTTTGCAGCTCATAGTAATGCCATTTATTTTGCTTTGATGTTCCACATTAGATCACAGTTGCAATAGCAAACCACTTGGTTCCTGCCCTTACTGACCGGGCATCTTTTCAAAGCTAAAGGATCCCCTACACATGCTTGAACTGTCCAGAGCTCGAGGGAACTCTTTATAAAGGGGCAGTTAATGCTCCAAGATATTCAGAACTTTCTTGCTTCTGAAGTGCACTCCTTCGGCGGGTGCCTTGGAGCTGTCAGTCATTTAGTGATTATTTATTGCCAGGCAGAAAGGTCCACTGAGGGAGAAAACCTTCCACTGTTTTTATTTTCCTGAGGAAACTTGTTTTTTCTGATTGAAATATTATGTTTACTCGGAAACTAAAATGTTTTTGGACTGGATTTGGATTTCTAAGGGAGTTTTGATGTTTAAATGTTTTGTGTAAACCTTTTATGTAAAAGTTTCTGTTTTTTTACTAAATTTTCCTACAAGTTTGGTAGGCTTGTCTGTCAGGGGCAGGATATTGTGCTTGTGTCAAACTGTTAGTTGTTTACTTATCTCGGAAACAGTTGTTCTGTAGTTACCATTTACCAATTAATTTAGGCTTCCCTTTTTCCCTATCCACTTTTGAAGTCTCATTCTCAGCTTAACCTGTGAAGCAATTACCAGTCTGCATGGTTTCAGGAGTCAGGGTGTAACATCAATAGTGGCAATCATCTAGAGCCAAGGTTTACACCACCAGGTGGCTATCCCTGCCACAGTAGTTCTTCCACACTACACACCCACTGGCACACTCACACCTATGACCAATTTAGTGTGTCCCAGTTCACCTACTGCATATCTTTGGAATGTGGGAGGACACTGGAGCACCCGGGGGGAACCCACAGAAGCACAGGGAGGACATGCAGGCTCTGCATAGAAGGCATCCTAGCCAAGAATCAAACTGGGGATTCTTTTGCTGTAAGGCGACAACACTATACTCTGTGTCACTAGAGCAACGCACACTTTCATTTACAACCTTACACTCATGACAGTCTGTGTTTCACACAGTTTTATTTTTTTAAACATCTTTATTAAATCATCATGTTTTAAATAATAATCGAGTATACATATATAGGGTTCCTATTAGATGACCGAAGATGCATTCTTTCGAATGTGTCTTGGTCGAACTTAAAAGACGTGTCTTGGTCGAACTTAAAAGACTGAAAAGGCAAAATATTGAAGCAGCTTTTAAGCAAATTCTTTCTTTGGGAAAGAATTTGCTTGGCCGCTTTGTTACCTTGCCGTTTTCGGCACTGTAGTGCGATCTCGGGGGTTGGTATATTTAAGTAGGGGGTTGAAGCCCACCACTTAATGTAATGTTTAAAGTGTTTTCTTTTTTTTTTTTTTTTTTTTTTGTTGGAACAGCGATTTTTTCCCCTTGGAAAAAAATTGCTGTTCGGACAGTTCGACATTGTAAGCTTTCACTTACACAGGGTTGATTAATCACCGTTCGCTTTTTTAAGCATTCGGTGATGTAATATAGACCCCATACTTTAATAGAAAAGGGAGCAAACCCTCGTAACGTTTTGCATTGTTGTTATCATGTAGTATATGTATATGTTATATTTTTAACAATTTTCATTCACTCCATATATTGTTCAGTTTTTGCCTTCCTTTAAACCTCACTTATTCTCATGAACAGTATTCTGCATGTATTGTTCCAGTATATTCCATTTACGTACTGTGAAATTTGCTACTTCCATTTTCTAAAGATCCCACCTTCAGTTCTTTTGTCTCCTTTACAGTATTCATTTATTTTAATTAAGTTGGAAAAATCAGAAGCAAATATCCCGAGGTACTCTGTGACAGGTTTGGACAGAACCCAAAACCATGAGCAGAAGTGAGAACCTGAACATCCAAAATCACAGCTGACTTTATTAAACAAATATGAAAAACACACATGCTTTCACGCACCTCCCGTGTGGTCTGTCACGCATGAGCCATGTCATTTTTAATGCTTGATAAAGTACACAGGGTTACTTGAAAGCTTATGTGTTTTTAGTATTTGTGTAACAAAGTAAGTTGTGGTTTTGGACATCATGTTTTTCATTTTGTACAGGTGGTTTAGATTTTGATTTCCATTTTCTAGTAATTGCTTTTCTAGCAGCCAACAGAATTAAACTCAATAAGTAGGCAATTCAGATCTTGTGTCACAGCTGAAAAGAATCATTTCCTTAATTGGAAGCATTAGATCCCCCATAATTTCTGACTGTAGGGATTTTTTATATAAGTCTGCCAACTCAGTTTATTCCCGGAAAAAAATGTTTCCATTCACTTTTCTGTCTGTCTGTCTCTCTGTGCTCCATCACCTTTAGTGTTCGCTGTCTATGAAGAAAAAAAACTCTGAAGCCTATTTGGAATATAAAAATATCTATGCAAACACTTCCATGCAAAAATTCTAAACCTTCTGGGCTTTGCAGCTTACCTCTGAGCCTTAGAAATGTCTTATTTATGTAATTAATTTAGTCTTTGTTAAGCAGGGTAGAGCAGTAATCCGCATGAACCATTTTCAGGAATAGCCCAAAAGAGTACTTCTTCTTTCGGCTTTTCCCAGTTAGGGGTCCCACAGCGGATCACCTGTCTGCTCATGATTGTCAGTGGAGTTTTACAGTGTCAAGTTGCCAGCCCGGCGCCCAACCTTCGACAGGAGGCACACACACGTACACACTCATGCTTAGGGCCAATTTAGAGTGTCCAATCCACCTACAGCATGTCTTTGGGATGTGGGAGGAAACCGGAGCACCCGGAGGAAACCCACGCGACCACAGGGAGGACATGCAGACTCTGCACAGAAGGCACCCCAGCCGAGAATCGAACCAGAGAACCTCTTGCTGTGAGGCGGCAACGCTAACTGCTGCATCACCGTGGCCGCCCAGCCGAGAAGAGTACACAAATACAAAAAAAAAAAGAAATCATATCAGTAGAAATGTAAGAGGCAAAAAAAATTGTAAGCTAGAGATCTAAGGAGATTACAGAATATTACAGAGTTACAACAGAAGGTTAATATACTATTACAAGATGTAAAGTATTTATATACCTACTGGAGCTATTCTTCTTTGATTATGTATATTTTGCTAATAGTCTTGCCAGCCAAATCCCCACGTATTTTACTCCTTTGTACCTCCACATCTCAGGATACTGTTCTCTCAGTTCTCATTAATATCCAGTGCTTGTGTTTTGTCACTCTTTATTCTGTAGCCCAATAAATGACCCAACTCCTTTAATATGTGGAATATCCTCATAAGGTCTGACAAGTGTTAGTAAGCAATTGTCCACAAATAAGGATAATTTAAGTTCCATAAATCCAGAGCTTTATCTCCGTATCTCAGATCCAGAGGTAAAGCAAGAGTGAGGTGATGGGGGCAGCCACCCCCAGGTGCATAATGTTTGGGGCATATGTGGCAGATGCTATGCCTTGGTCTTAAGAGCATTACTGCATTGCATTTGCAGTCAGAACTGAAGCGCTTCAGTGTGTGTCTTAAATTTAACAGCTGCTTGTTGCAAATGTAACAAGTACTTTGCTAAGGTTTAAAACAAAAGATCTGGCTTCTTTTGGGGAATGGACTTTTTTTCTTGCTCCTTAACTTAAAATTGAGGAGGGGGCCACGTTGGGTAATGGCAATGGGCACCAAAATAGCTATCAGTACCTATGCTCAGACTTTCTAGTTGCAACAACCAGTGGCTGCAAATAGGGTGCAGATAATGGCGACACTGTACAACCCTGTCTGGGTTCCCTTGCCAGACTGAAAGTCTCAGACAAACCAGCCCTAATATTATTTCTTTGCACTCAATCCACTACAAATTCCAAACTGGGCACACCCTCCAATGGAAAATTTATCTGGACTAGCACCCTCAATAAAAACTATAAGTCTGCTCTTTTGAAAGCTTTGTCTGCATCAAGGCACAGTTATGCCACACTAGCCCCCCCAGCATCTGAGCATTTGAATGATCATTAGTGTCCTTCCCTAGTTGTCTGCTATCCCCTGTCCCTCAGTGAACCAACTATGGTTCACAATTTTTAACCTAGATAACTGGTTATGTACTCTGGCAATATTATACTCATGATTCAGTACTGAAATTGGGATGCAAGAAGTTGCTGCTTTCGGGTATTTTCCTTCCTTTGCTATGTTATAAGTTCCCACCTGTTTTCAAGACCAAGGAAGCTCCTTCCTCACCAAAATTAGATTAAATAATTTAACCTATAAGCCAACCAATCCTGTCATGTGGCATCAATTTCCATAC
This sequence comes from Protopterus annectens, assembly GCF_019279795.1. Classification (NCBI taxonomy): domain Eukaryota; kingdom Metazoa; phylum Chordata; order Ceratodontiformes; family Protopteridae; genus Protopterus; species Protopterus annectens. The sequence continues at coordinate 92,441,137 of NC_056733.1, forward strand.
CTCAACTGGCAACCCATCTGACCAAAGTTCTTTTTTATTGCCTCTTTCTTTAACATTTTTTTAACTTATAATCCCCATAACTTCATTTAATAAGTAAACACCTTCCTCCTCCATTAACCCGAGTAAGTCAAGCTTTCCCTAATATTAAATAATTGTCTCTGTCTTTCCCCATTCTTTCTTTCTTTTCTATGTAATTTCTCATAATATTTAACAAAAGTCCTTGGTATAGCTCTACTAGCTGTCTCTTCTTTCCCAGTCTTATGATATATCAGCCAAAATATAGCCCTATTGACTTTTTGCTGTCACATTCTTGTTGCCAAGCCCCTGAGCACTTTGGAAGAGTGAGCAAAATATGGCCCCTGTACTTTTGCCTTCTGTAATATGTCTCCTCTCTTCTAATACTTGCATTTCCCTTTCCTCTTCCTCTCCTTTATCAATTTCTTCCCTTTTAACTGTAGCTGTATCACCATGTTTTCTCAGCAATCTGCACAGAATCTTTTTACTTTTTAGCAATTTTTCCCTCTTTAACAATTGCCGCCGTACATTTATCCCATCCTTCTGTGTGACATCCTTTAACCCGCCTTCCTCATGCTCTAGAATTTCTGTGACCCGGCTTCTGTTTGTTTCATTCTATAATTTATATGTGGGAAATATCCAGTGTTTTAAGTACTTAACTTCACACTCACACTGCAGCCTTCTTAGTAAGTGGATATAATCAAAAGAAAAAAAAACTACTGTCCAATTGTACCACCCTGTCTTTCTTTGACCATGTCCCATGGCTAGTGAAATAAGATGTTGTACCCCTGTTCCAGTTGACTTGAAATAATGCAATCTCCATACATCCCACAAGCCCAGTTGAACTAAGGCCCATCTCTGTTAGCTAGTCTACCTTTGACAACCTCTTGAACTTCATCCTTTCTGTGTATTTGGTTTCTTTCCCCAAGTATCAACAATGCAAAACCCACATTCTCTCTGCCAGTATATTTCTGGTTTCCCTTAGCCTCTTAATCCCACATATTTTCTTTTCGTATCCTTGATCATCTCTTCTGTCTTTAGGGGCAGCTGTCTAGCTACCAGTAACACTACACATTGTCTTCTAGCCCCCTCATATGTCATTTGCACTACCACTGGTACCCTTTCCTTGACAATGTTTCATGCAATTTTTTCATCTACATGTGTTTCCAAAACAGCTATTTTTTCTGCCTCACTCTTTTTCACTATGCCTAGATCCCTGTCTGTTTTAACCGGGTTTGTCAGCACATTGATGATCCAGCTTAATGTATTTATTTCTACCATTCAAATAGATTTAACTCTAACCTTCTGATCTCCTTTTGATTCTGACTTCCCACCTTTATTGTATCTTATATGCCATTGCCTTGTTAGATTGTAATTTCTGTTTTTACCTGTTCCACTATTCCTTCTACTGAAGTCTGATCTTAACAACACTTTTCCCTTTCTGCTTATTCTGTCTCACTGGCAACATAATAAATTCAAGAGCAAGAATAGCTATTTATAATGCCATATTTGCTCTTTCCAAGGCATAGGAACCCATCCCCAAAGAATGCCTCACTGTTTCAACCTTTCCTCACCTTTAAATGTGATCAGCCGTAATGATGGCTGATTTACCATTGCTCCCACCCAGTGCAGCCAGAACCCTCCATCTTCCTATGTCACAATTTTCCACTGAATTTTAACCTTAATGAAATCCATTTTCACCTTTACATAACTGTCAGGAGTAACACACGAGCACTCACCTTATATGAAACGACAATATTCCTCATCCCTTCACCTATACATAGAGGTTATACTAAATCACAGCCTTTTTACCTAGAATGTCAGTACTTAATGTACTGTTTCCATTCAGTCTTGTTTGACCCCTTATCCATATCATACGTTTTTTTATTTGGTAACCATTACCTCGTTCTTCTTTAACAAAAACTTTTGTACCTCATATTCACTTTTCTTTGTCAAACATTTAAAATAAGTTTACAAACTGGTCCTCTTCACCCTAGTGATGTATTTTCTCACTGTAGCTGAGTTGTTCATCTTCTTTTTTTAGGGTTTTTCACCAACATAATATGCTATCTTCTTGCCTACAAAACCTAAGAAAAAGAGAAAAACACATACATAGGCAAACCTACTCATCTCAATTCATTCTGCCTTAGAATCGCTTATTTGCTTCCCTGATACATTGCTATGCTAAGTCTTGTTATTTTACATTTATGTTGCCATTACCCAAGGGAGGAGTGATAGGAAGAAGAACCTCCCAGTGAGGAATCATACTATTTCTAATCATGAACTAGTAATCAAAATACTTTCACTTTATACTTAGATCCAGTCTCGTTCTCCACAGTCTCATTTTATCAGTATAACAAAAAGAAGAAACAAGGAGTCATTAACAATGTCACCCATTTTTAGTTCCTGCTTGAGCCGCCAGATTCAGCTGTGGCCATTGTCCCTAGTACACCTTTTCTTCTGACAAATGAATTGCCAACTCCAAAGACTCTTTAAGTACTTGCTATCTATTTAAAAAAAAATGGTATCCCTGTCTACTGTGAATCCCTGCTACCTCCTGCTCATAAGGACTACATTTATTACTTAATAAACCATCGGATAACTGTGTGCTTCCAAACTCATACTTTATTCTTGCTCTTCTAATAACCTCTGTACTTCATTTGAATCATCTGTGGTTTTCACACACAAAGACAGAAATCGTTTATGCACTGCTGGGTATTGTGTTTTCACTCTTACCCCTCTCTGCTTAGCCATTCTTATGATTTGTATAAATGCTGCTCTCTGCTTCCTGGTAATGGCTGAAAAATCCTGATCAGCAAAGTTTCTGGCTGATCCACACATCTGGTGAGCTCCTGGTTTCCACACTTTTGATAAAATGTGTTCTTTTAAGGTATGTGTCACAACCCGTCACACTGTCTAGGTGCTGCTTTGCCTGGTGACCATGCAGTATTATATGTTAACACTTTTGACTGAGGTGTTACATAACAGTCTGTGCCCTGTACATTCTCAGATATATCACTGAACCTTACGTTTTTCCTTCACATTTGATCCTGCTAGTACATTACAGTCGTCTCTACTGTGTCAAGTTTGACTTCAGTGGCTTCCACTTTCAAATGAAGTTACTTATTCTCCTTTGTAATATTTTGGGTATCATCTGTATGATTTTAAGTATGCCTTCAACTTCCAGACTTTTTTTTTCTGAATTTCTTGCATAAATTTCTCCACTACTGCGTTCGTGTGTTTCAACTCTCCAAACAGCTTTTTCAGGATAACTTGTTCCCCTTACTCAGTCTTTGGGATGGACTGCTAGTCTGCTTACACCCATGTGATGGATTCAGCTACAGTGACTCACTTCTACTCTTTAGCCTTTTCCTCTTAGTTTTTCTTTTTATAATCATACATGAAAGAGTGGGAAGTAGCATTGACCTTGGAAACAATTTTGGGGTTAGAACTTTTCCAGTTTCACACTTAAAATTAATTTTTATTATTTACTCCGCTGCACTGGAAGTAAGTAACGTACTTTTCCTTACACAGTAACACTAGAAGTCTCCTTTATTTGCAGTTTGTATATGATTCTTTCACATTTTGGGGATTCATATTTGATATGTTTCATTATTTGTGGATTGCTTTTTTAATACCATGATGTTTGTGGATTTGTTTTTGTTGCATTCCTTGTTTTGACATAAATCTGAAAGGAAGCACCCCAAATACAAAAGAGACATTCAGTCTTTTTTTTTTGTAATGGCAGATTTGTCCCAAGGAGCCTAATTTTGCAGTAAGCATGTAGTTCTATGTACTGTGGTGAAAATTACATAATAAACCCTCATAAGAATTAAGCTCAGTATTAATCAGCCTCACCACTGTCCTTTGTAGACGTTAGAAGGAAATTACCAGTGTTTAAATTCATGTCAAAACTAGATAGTAAGAAGTAAAACTTACATTCTCCAGAGAAGTCTTTAAACTTAATACATCCTGAGCAAAAGAAGTGTTACTTCACTTGACGCTTTGTTAAGACAAGATAGATGCTTCCCTCAAATTTTCTGCCAAATAAAACAAGGCATAATATTTTATAATATAGAAAACATGTATTACTCACCTACTGAAAGTTGTTGTTGTTGTGTCTTTCGGCTTTTCCCGGTTAGGGGTCGCCACAGCAGAACTTCGGTCTTCTAATGATTGGCAGTAGATTTTTACGTGCCGAGTTGCCAGCCCCAACATACAACCTTCAATGAAGGTACGCCGGTTCACGCATGTCTTCACACAGAAGACGCTTTAGCTGAGAATCGAACAGGACAATGTCTTAACTCTGAGGCGATAACGCTACCGCAGCACCACCACCGCAGTTTACTGAGGTAAATTACTGTTTCATAAAAGAATGCTAACATTTCTCTTACTGTTTAACATTTTAAATGGTTATGCTGGTGTCGGGCTAGCATTTCTGGCTGGCAGAGAGTACAGCACAGCCAGGCAATAAGGAGGAGTGATAAAGGCTTACAGTGACGACCTAAGTGAGAGAAACTGTACTGACTGATTAGGCAGTAGAAGCACACATTTCTCCATCTAATTATTATGTATTGGACTTGTCAGCTGTGATTTTTCAAGGACATTTCTGTAGTCATCTGAAAGATAAGACTGTTGAAAGTGAAGCTTATTAGATGTTTCAGCATAGTTGCTGAATATGATTGTGGGTGTGGGCTTTATAAGGCACTGTAACACCTAGATTAGTTTCTATCTATAGTGTCTAAGAGTAGATAACATGTTAGGTATTTTAACTGGTAGCAGAAGTGTTTATATAGACTATATATCAATTATGCCGGTTACACAAATGACAACTTTCTCAGAAGACTAGTAATGCATAAAAAGTGTTGTGTATTGCTGTTGGCACAGAATTTTTCATATGCGTAGGCTGACTGACATTATATTGTAGTCCTAAATTTAATGCTTGTAAATGTAAGTTTAACAGTCTTTATGCTTAATATTTTGTTAAGACAGAGAGTCTGTACTGGTACTGCCCCAAGGTGGAAATTCGAAATAAATGTTTGCAACATGTGACACATAGTTTGATCCCTTCAGAAACTACTGTTACAGATTCAGCAGGTACTATCTCAATATTTTTCCTTCCATTTTAAGTAAGAAACAGTCACTTGTTTAGAGTTCATATTTTTTCAATATTTTATAGTTGTAGGGGCACTCTTTCCTATTCATACTTGTCTGTATGGCTAGGTTAGAAACACCCATCGTATCCCCTTTGCAGCTGACTGTTTCTAAAAACAACACAAGGACTTGACCTATGGAGTCATGCACGTAGCAACTGTCTCACATATAGTTCATGCTGAAGGAACTAATCAGCTATAACTTTTTTCTTTCTTATTGTTTATGAATTTATAGAATTTGTTGACTGGCAAAGTCCAGCTGGGCAGAGACCATTTTCAGCAAAGGCTGATGTTCACTATATGTTTGTTGCAATTTATTTTGCCACTAGGTGTCATTATGCAAAATTATTTGAACTATCTTGTTTTTTTTTTCTCTCTGATTACAAAGTATATAATTCAAATACAACCTCAGTAACTTTTATGGTAGGTAATGAACTCTTCCATATGCCCGTGAAGCATTGTATCATATTGACAGGCAAAAAAAAAAGAAAGAAAATTGAACAGTAACATTTTTTCCACGTCAGCATTTTGAACTCTTCCAAGTTTCTGAAATGTGTGTGTGTGTGTGTGTGTGTGTGTGTGTGTGTGTGTGTGTGTGTGTGTGTGTGTGTATATATATATATATATATATATATATATATATATATATGTGTGTGTGTGTGTGTGTGTGTATATACCCCCTCGTATCAAGATTTTTTTTCACACTGATACATTTTTTTTTAAATGGCTCCTAGCCAACAGCAGAAAACTATGTGCCCTCTACTTCCTTCCTGCGCACAATTCAATAGTAAAACTCTGTATCAGCATTAACAGCTTGTCAACTGCATAAGAAGGGCTTGTACAATGTGAAAGCTCAAGTAAGCTGTACTGTAAAATCTGTTTGCCCAAAATCACATTTCCGCATCAGTGTTCCTTGACAGTTGACTAATATAGAATGTTTCCTTTTTTTCCTTTAATTTCGATCCCATCTTTCTTGTTATATTTACAGCTTCATGACCCTGATCTTGTAGAATGCATACAGACTGTGATTCCACACCCAGCACTGAAGTACTTTGAGCTTGTACAGCTAAAACAGGCCTGTGGCTGCCCACATTAACACATTTGTCCTGTCTCTTCCTGTATTCAACTTTCCAGGCACTTGCCAAAACACACTTGACAGACTGATAAAACATCCCGTCAGGGCTGCAGGCTTAGTGGTAATGTGTAATGTAAACAAATAGGCAAAAGTGTTTACATGCCTTCCTAGTACAGCCAGTAAATTTTAGATTGAATAGATGAGAGAGTATTGTCATGCCTGCAGTGATGTATTAACATTCTTTTGAATCTTTCTTTTATCTGAATTGTAGTAGTGGGCAGTCTTTATTAGTGGTCTTCGAACTTTAACAGAGCTTATTTAGGGAGCACAGATGAGGAAATGAAATTCTGTGTATCTTGCATTAGCATTACATTTGAACAAGATTTTGTAAGTATAGTATGTTATTTTGTCCTAACTAAATTGTTATTTTTTCTATGCCTTTTTCTCCCCATTGTCTGCTGAGCCTCATTCCTCCTTTGACATGCGCAGTACATTTGTTCCCCATGGACAACAGTCAGTCATGGGAAACAGTCATTTAGGCAGCCATCAGGGCTCTCCAGTGTCCTGCATCCCCTCCCCCACAGGAGTCTGTATAAGCAGAAGTCTCTTATTGCAGGCCTTTATTGGCATGCATGGTTTTGCATGTGCTCAGTGCCTGCTACAACACATATGTGTTTCTTGGTCAGGCCCTTATGCCACAGTTGCTGGGACATCCATCCTGCTCAGGTGTCAGAGGACTGAACTGCTATTCCTCCCACCAAATTGGTGAGTCATTGTTGGCCACTGTCTGCCACTCTCCCTGCAGCACATCCAGCAGCTGGGTTCAGTAATCTTTCCCAGATCCTCAGAGTCACCATCAGAGCTTTAACTATCTGTTCGACAGAGCCTTTCAACTAAATTGTAAATTAAATTTTAAAGTTTGTAACCTACTCAAGTCAATGCAGTTACATAAGGCAGAAATTAAAAAAAAATAAACAGGAACACCTAACACTGACCCAACAAGTTCACAAATGGAATGTCTTCCAGAAGAACAATGTTTGATAACAAAACAGAATAGTCAGAAGAGAGGTAAGCCAGCTCAGCGACAGCGTTAAGAAGCATATTTTCACAGAGCAGTTGGTGAATGTTTCAGACACCCTTCAGGATACAGCACGCCTCTGAATTGTACAGATTTTCACAGAATGTCCAGATTTTTGCTTCATATTTTGGTCTTTTTTTTCATAAAATTTTGTTTTTTTCTGGCAAATTAGTGGCAAATCATTAAAGGTTGAAGTTAGAAAATAATGACAGACATTTGAGTTTCAGACTTCATACCCTTCAAAAAAATCACGCTAATGCAAAACCTTTTATCCTAAGTTTGTAAGAGCAATATTTAAAAATTGTCCCTATTTTGGACCTTTGTCCCACTTTTATTTATGGCTTTGTCCACATTTCTTGCTGTAAGAGGTTAAGAGGTATGAGATATAGGGACAGAAAAGTAAAGAAGTAAAAAGAAGTTATTGTCAGGGGTAGAGAAATTAAGTGGTAGTTTTGGTGGTGTAAAACTTATCTTGAAATGAGCAAAGTTGTTTAGACGAGGTTAAGCATTCTTGCCTAACAGCATAATCTTTGCTTATTTGTTCAAGTTGAAAGACAGAATTTAGCATATTGTTTGAAATGCAGGGTTGTATTGTGTCAAATAATGCTGTTTGCAGTTTGTTTTGTGTCTTTCGGCTTTTCCCGGTTAGGGGTCACCACAGCAGAACTCCGGTCCGCTAATGATTGGCAGTAGATTTTTACGTACTGGCGTGCCGGGCCTAACGCACAACCTTCAATGAAGGAACGCCCATTCACGCATGTCGCTACACAGAAGACGCTCTAACTGAGAATCGAACGGGCAACGTCTAACTGTGAGGCGACAACGCTATACCAGAAATATGTATAAAGAAAATAAAAATAGAATGAAAAAATTTCGTAGTTAAAGAATTTGATTTTATATTGGCAGTTGTAATTACAGACTAAAATCACATATCCAAAATTCATATAAATAATTTTATTTCTCTGAATGTGTTCCTTTGAGTGCTGGTGTCATAGAAATTATCCTACTATATCTGACAGAGCAAAAAGTTTTTAATCTTTTAGTCTTTACTTTCAAGCCCCAGCCCCAGCCCCACCCCACCCTGAGAACATCGCTGCCTGTGCAGAATTTTTCACAGAACCCTGTACAGTCATGTTAATGGCTGCATAGAGACAGCTGTACCTACCCAGAATAAGCACAGGACAAACTAAAAAAATATCCACTCTGGTGGAATCCCTGCATCAGTAGCTTGTATAACAAAAGGAAGAAAATCATGGCAAAAATTAAGAAGTGCAATGCCCAGCAGGGTACAATCTCCATCATCAATTTAAACAAGCAACTCAGGGGGCTAATCTGGACTACCAAAGCCACATTTGAGGTAAACATAGATTCCCCAGCCAGGGACAATCACAAGGCATTCTTCAGCTACGTTTGCAACCTTGCAGGCAATGCACAACAATGTGCTGAACTAATTGCAAATGGAGCAACTCTACTGAACCAGAAGATGTAAGAAATATACTGGCTGACTAATTTGGCGCCGGTTTTACCCCCCTTCCCCCAGATGACCATCAGGAAATTCCCTCAACCATTAACTCCCCCAACTATAACTAGGGAACAAGCCCTTGGTGCACTCTGTAAGGCCCAAAACACTGCATTGATGGGGCCGATAGTATCTCAAGATGTCTCCTTAATAACATGAAACAAGACCTGTTAGGACTACCACAGTCACTATTTAACTATAGCTTCCAGGCAGGCTTGACAAGTGAATGGAGGGCTGAAACTGTCATCTCTCTTTTCAAGGGCGGGCTGTCTACAGACTGAGGTGACTAAAGACCCATAAGTATGGCTTGTGTCATATGCAAAGCCATGAAAGAATTATTATGGAAGTGTTTTCCAATGACAGAGGAGACATCGACACTGGATTCAACCCAGTTTGGTTTTATCAAGGGCAGTTCATGGCTACTCAACCTGGTGGGTTTCTTTGAGAAGGTTACCAAAGCAATGGAGGAAGACAGAGTGATGCACGCTGCCTGCCTTGACCTTGTAAAAGCATTCAACACAATAGCAGACAAACTGATGAAATGCAGTATAAACCCCTATGTCACCTGCTGGATAACCAGATGGCTCACAGATAGACTTTCTTATCCTAACATCTTCTATCCTATCTCCACAAAGAGACCAATCATTAGTGGAGCCCCTCAAGGCTTGGTGCTGGGGCTGCTCCTTTCTGGCATCTACTTCTCTGAAGTCAAGGATAATGTCATGGATGTCTGTTTGACAAAATTTGCAGACAGTTACAAACTAGGCACAGTCATAGAATCCCCCAGCAACACAAATACCCTTCAAAAGGGCCTGACACAGACTAGTAAGTAGTGCCAGAGTCACAGTCTAAAACTCAAGAAATACATAATAGTATCATTTGGGAAGTTGGCTACCCCTGGTAAATACCATAGTGATAATACACTCCTAAAAACAGACCCAGTGATCAAGGATTTGGGAGCACATGTAGACAGTAACCTGGCATTTGGCCATCATGTGTCTGCAGTAGTAAAGAAATCATTCTGTGTTGCACAGCTTATAAGCAAGGCTATGGCAGCTAGGTCTAATAATGTTTTTGTTCCTCTGTACTCATCCCTCATTAGAGCAATCACTGAGTACAGCACCCCCTTCATATGTGCCTGCCTAGGCATATGCAACAGCTGGAGTGTCCACAGAGGCTCTTCACAAAAAGAGTACAGGGCATAAATACCATATTCTACATGGACCACCTCAAAGCCCTATCTCTGTACTCAGTCTCCTACAGACTGCTGAGAGGCGATCTATGTGCAGCCTAGAAAGTCTCTTCTGATCCTACTCTGATGGACCTGTTGTACATCTGCAAAACAAATAGCATCACAATCACCTGATCTAGGGGGCTAAATCTAATTTGTAACATAAATAGCACATGTTGGAGGGACAGGTATATATCTCAGAGAATACCCCTTCTCTGGACCAGGCTTGCCACCAACGTAAAGCAGAGTTCCCCCCTAACCCAATTAAAGCATAATTTGGACCAGTAGATGGGGAATTGGAAGTTTATTCTTGGTCTAGTACCTGTGTCTCTAGTAGACAGAGGCAACACCTAAATGCTTATAACACTGATACACAAGCATAGCCATTAAAGTGACCCTAGGGTATCAAAACTTGTGAGATACATTTGGAAAGCATGTCTAGGCTTAAAAAGGCACCCTGGGGTTGTTAGCCTAGTAATCACTTCTGAACCTATAATCTGGCCTGCAGATGTAGGTCAGCATTCTGTCTGCAGTGCCAGTGACATGGGTTGTGTTGTCAGCCAAATCTTAAAAGGGTGAGTGGGAGGGTGATTAGATCAGGAAATGAGCAATTAGAGGTGCCTTTGGAGTAGATGCCTAGGGCCTGGTGATGTTGGGGGGAGGGGGGCCATGCAGAAAAAAAAAATCATCTCCAACAACATTCCTGCTCAGTGGTGTCTGCTTTTACAACTTCTTGGTCGGCATCACTCCATGCAACCGCCTTAGCTAATGAGCTGGCACACAGTAGAGTACCAGGATATTGGCATATGTTCATAAAGAGAGAATGTCTTATAGTTGCCTAGGTATTTTCCATGTGCTTGCTGCAAAAAGCAGAAACTTGTATTTAGAGTAGAAGAGCAGTGTGTGTGTGTGTGTGTGTGTGTGTGTGTGTGTGTGTGTGTGTGTGTGTGTGTGTGTGTGTGTCTGTGTGTCTGTCTGTGTGTGTGTGTGTGTGTTTGTGTGTGTCCGTGTGCGTATGTCTGTGTGTGTGCATGTGTCTGTGTGTGTGTGTGTGTGTGTGTGTGTGTGTCTGTGTGTGTGTGTCTGTATGTGTGTGTGTGTGTGTGTGTGTGTGTGTGTGTGTGTGTGTGTGTGTGTGTGTGTGTGTGTGTGTGTGTGTGTGTGTGTGTGTGTGTGTGTGTGTGTGTGTGTGTGTGTGTGTGTGTGTATGTGTGTGTGTGTCTCTGTATGTGTGTGTGTGTGTGTGTGTGTGTGTCTGTGTGTGTGTGTGTGTGTGTGTGTATGTGTGTGTGTGTACAATGCTCCAGTTAAGGGGCACTGACTAGTTAAGTGACTTGCTCAGAGTCTCAGACTTTGTACTTTAGCTGTGTAAGACAACTGCCTGCAACACTTCCATTATCTTCGTTTTGTTTCTTTAGTAAATCACTGAGGATTACAGTTAATGTTAATCATTAGGTTTTCACAGCATACCTCTCAACTGTACAGATTTTTGTAGAATGTCCAGATTTTGCCCCATATTTTTGGTTCTTTTTTCATAAAATTGTGGTTTTCTGGAAAATTAGTGGCAAATCATTAAAGATTGAAGTTACAAAATAACGACTATTTGAGTTTCAGACTTCGCATGCCCAGTGGGGTGTCACAGGCTGTTAGCAAATACATTATACATTTATCTTTTGAATTCTTTTTTCCTTGACAGACACAAATTAGTGCTTCATTATATCTTATATAAGTATGAATCCCAGCACATCTCTTGTAGTTTGGTTGCTAAATGCATTTTTCATCAAATGTGAGTTTCAAGGGAAGAGAAGTTCACTGTTTCTCATGCTAAGACTATTTCAGTGTGAGTGTTTTGTTTTGTTTAAAAATGTCCGTCAGTATTTTTGTGTAAAATTTATAGTAGCAGTTTTAAAACAAATCCAAATATATGTGATAATTGTAAAAAGTAAATTAGAAAAACAGTATGTACACAAATGGGTTTAAACAGTATGTGTGGTAACTGGGAAAAGAGAGCACCAAGTAATGGCATATTGTTATGGCTGGCAGGGGTCTGGTTCTTTATCTGAATAGGGCCCCTTTTGTCCAGACTCCTGCTCTGTTGACTCTGGAGTTGTGTGCTGTTGACTCTGGAGGTGTGTGCTGCAACAGTACGGCACTATTAGCCACTCAAGTAGGTCAGACTTGTACTGAATAATATCAGGGGATAGCTATTCTTGATAACAGAGAAGACATAGGGAGGTCAAAAATGAGATGTGGGTGTCCTGTAAACATGTAAGCTTCTCCCACACCATAAAACAGCATGTTATATGCAGTAAGTAAGCTTCTCCCCCACCAGAAAACTGCATGTTATATATAGTAATATTTCAGCTTTTTGCATAACTTGTGGGCTATTTAACAGAAGCTGCTAAAACATTTATATTGTCTGTAGTTGTTCATTGCACTAAAAATCAATCAATTCATTAATAAGCATCGGTTGTGTAATATAGTCGAAACATGTTGCATTTATATTTTTACAGTACCTTCTTTTCTCAGCTAGAGCGTCTTCTGTGTGGAGCAGGGTTGCCAGATTTCCAACCAGACAGGTAGGGACGACAAAAAAAAAAAGTCTTTCACGGCAAGTGAAGAGCAAAAAAAAAAAAATAATAGGTCTTTGATGCGGAACAGAGTTCCACAACAGTAGCTCTGCACTAAACACGGAGCTTCTAGTGTTTAATGCATTGCAGTTCCACATTCAACACAAGTAGCTCCGTGTTTAGCGATTTTTGATTGGCCTGTATGCCAGGTATACGGGCCAATCAAAAAAAAAAAAAAAAACAGAGACTGGCCGGGATTTAAACCGGCAGGGCGGGACTCGGGATCAGGCTGCTGATCTCGGGACAGTCCCGCACAAATAGGGACGTCTGGTAACCCTGGTGTGGAGACATGCGTGAATGGGCATACCTTCGTTGAAGGTTGTGCGTCAGAGCTGGCAACTCGGTACGTAAAAATCTACTGCCAATCATTAGCAGACCGGAGTTCCGCTGTGGCGACCCTTAACCGGGAAAAGCCGAAAGACACAAACAAACAGTACCTTCTTTACAGCCTGCAGCAACTGTAAAGGGACTGGCATTTGCCAGACCATACAGACTGCATTATTTGGAGTGATGATCCAAACCATCTGATAATCAGCTTAATTGTGTAGTTCTTGTTGCATGCTACTATAATACCGTTTTCTGTACAAGACTGGATTGTAAAGGATTTCTGCATTTACTTAAAAACTTGTTACTCTAGCAGTTAGCACAGAGGACTAAAGCTCTGACTTGTTAATTTGCTGCTTCCTGTGCCAGGGTTTTGGGGTTTGAATCTTTCTACCTTCATTTACCTACTCTGTGTCATAGTTTGGTTAAGTAATTTGCACAGTGCTTTGGAGCAATTGGGAATTTGGGATAGTCTCTTTAATGTTCTCCAGGACTGCATGCCTAGTACCTATGAACCTGTTGTCGTTGTTTGCCAGACATTCCCTATTGCATAGCTGATGTAATTCAGGAAATGTTATGGCAGCATCACCAGCACACCATTTTTTAACATAACATAGATGGTTCAGTATTGAAATGTTGGCACTCAAAATGCTGAAAAAAAAAAAGACTGAAAGCACAGAAGAGCGAATTTTGAAAATCGTAAAGACATGCTGTAGGTGGATTGGACACTCTAAATTGGCCCTAGGTGTGAGTGCGAGTGTGTGTGTGCCTTCTGTGGAAGGTTGGGCGCCAGGCTGGCAAATCGACACTGTAAAACTCCACTGCCAGTCATGAGCAGACAGGTGATCCGCTGTGGTGACCCCTAACCGGGAAAAAGCCGAAAGAAGAAGAAGAAGTTCTCCTTTAAACTTCTTTTTGTGTGGGGTGAGCCCCCATTGCACTCCATGTGGCAAGCCCCCCACACCCCAGACTTATGCATAACCAACTCTGAGATTGACACATCTCAGAGAAAAAGGAATATTCAGTGAAATGACATCTCAGACTTGATATGTGCGAGTTCAGACATTCGGCCATTCAGTTTCCATATTTGACATTTGAAATGGTTAGCAACGTAAGCAATGTATTCTTCAAGGGTAGCAGGCACAACATTTGCTGATGATGCACTGAAATGCAAAGTTGTTTGCCATCAGCAACACCTGAATTAATAATAGTTTTCTTTACTGCGGGATCATTCGGTTGACTTGTACTTCTGCAGAGATTGTGCATATTAGCATAGCATATTTTATCAGGTGGTTAATATTTCTTATGCTGTCATAAATATTTTTCAAGTTTAAACTGTGTTGCACATGGCTGGATCTTATAGTATGATTCTAGTGATCTCCATACAGTTCCATTCATACAGCTACATACAGTTCATCCAAATCTACCGGTAAAGTAAATGCATTTATTTCTTCATTACAATATATACAGTCAACAAAGTAACTTTAACTGCTGGTGGGTGTGGGGGGCTCTCTGCTGGTGAAATTTACCATCTGCTCTTATCATCTGGTCATTTTAAACAAGTCTTTAATCTGGCTGTGCAAGACGTATGCGTATGTGTGCCTGTCTGTGAAGCATTTGAAATATGTGAATTTGGTCATCGTTATCATTAGTAATAGTAGTCTTCATTTGTTTTTACACAGACATCTGTGAAGGATGTAGTCAAGGGTTTAGCTATATTTGTTAAGTTTGGAGATGCCTTTAGATGTAAATGACTGACACTGCTCAGCTGATAAAGCTAAAAAGTCACTGGGCTGCCTTTGCAAGACTAGTGTGCATTTGTGTAAAGCAAACTGAAATACTTTAGCCATTTTATCACAGTCAGCCATGTGATATGTACATAGTCGATAAAGTGGCTGTAATTATTGACTATGGATATTGGTAGATTATAATTGCAGCAGTGTCAGTGCCATTTTATGGTTGAAATGTTCTGAATTTGGTACTTTTGTCATTACTGGTTCATACATTATTTGATTGCATACTGGAAAAAAATGTTCAACACTACAAATTTAACATGCACTCTAAGAAGTGTTGCTGTATTAAACTAGAACTTTAATAATCAGGAAGTTGAATCAAAGAACACATGCATTGCATTTTATGCATGTTCCTAAAAATGTGTGCAGGGTGCCCATGGTTTGAAAACAGCTCGGGGCCCAGGGTATACTTAATCTGCCACTGGCCAGATGCATTTTCAATGAATGTGGACTTCAGGGGAAGAGTAGTTTAATGTTACTCATTTCAAGTCTGTTTCTTATGTCAGCCTGTTCTGTTTTGCTTAGTAAGTGACCACCTGTATCAGTGTTTGTACTACAACATTTTAAATAAAAGTTTTAAATCAAATCCAAATCTATATTCATTGTAAAAGTAAAGAAAAAAATATTATGCAGTGTATGCACACTCAAAGGTTTGAAAAGTGTTTATGGTAGTTGGGGAGTGGCAGCCAAGTAATGGGACACTGGAATGGTTGCGGGGAGGGGAGGCTGGTCCACTACACTGCCTAGGGCCACATTTGACCATGATCTGACTCTGCTTTGGAGACCAGAACAGTCACCTGGCAGCTGCTCACTGTCTAAGTATTGGATATGCAGCCATCATATCATGCGTGACATCAGCTCATTATGTGATGATGCCAAGGGGGAACACTGCTGAGGCTATGTGATCCTTCTTTCCAGTACATGTGGTAAGAGCAAAGAATCACAAAGGACATAACTCCTCTGAAGTGTGTGGAGGATACAGTGCAGTTGCAAACTTGCAAGCCAGGAGATTGTGATTGCCATCCTGAGGTTTTAAAGGACATAGGGTGACAAAAAAATGTTTTGTTTTTGAAGAGGTTTGGTCATCTGCCTTGGAACTCCCCGTTCCACTCTCCTACCTTACTACAGGCAGATTTTGCTATGTCATATAGGAGGTGAAACATGGCTGCAGTGTTCTACAGACATTCCATTTTGTTTACATTCATTCATTTTAGGTCATAACTGAAGCGATGAGCTTATCATACTGTTTTGTTTGCTTTACTGCAGGCTGAGTTCTAATGCATTGTATATGAAAAAAAATGATTTAGGTATGCAGTATATATGTCATTAATACAGTTATGCACTTTATTTATGTTCTTTCAGAAGTTAACTGTAAATAGAAATGCCTTAATGAGCATATGTGTATCTCTGATAGGCTGCTTTTTTTCTTTATTTGTTTAGGGACACATCAGGACAGGGGAGATTCTGCACAATTTTCCGATCCTACTCCAGGGGTGCACAGGTAAGTGTCATTTCACAAACAGCCAGTGTGGTTGTAGTAGTGCTGTTGTCGAGCTCATTTCTTTTTTAATTTCTCCACGTCTTTTGGGTTTCTAATACCATGACAGGAATGGACCCCATTCCTAAGTCAAAGTATGAATAAAGTTCATAAAATTATTATTGTCTCAATCTTTGATATCAGTCAGAAATGCTCTTTGCAGCAGCCGCAGTGTTCCCATTAATGACTCCTTCTGCAGTTCGTACAGGGTTACTGTATTGGTAACATATATAAATACAGTTGTAGATTCTTTTTTATAAAACCTGTTGCTCCTACTATTGGAACTGTCTGGGTGTCTTTCTTCCACATTGCTCTCGTTTCTGCCTGCAAATCCTGGTATTTTATGACTTTTTCTGCACGCAAGACACTGTAGTCACCGAGTGTGGTGATTTTAATGATCAATGCTACTTTTGTCTTCTTTTCATGGACCACTATATCTGGTTTTCTAGCATCTATATTGGTAATGAGTTATCTATCCCATGTGATGTAGAATTCATCATTTTCTATGATGCTTCGTGGCTCATGTTTCCAGTGTTTTTCAGCCAGTTCAATACCATAATGTTTGCACAATCGCCAGTACAACAGTCTTGTCACATTATTATGCCTTTCAGTATACAGTCCTTCTGCCATTAGTATGTCACAGCCAGAAACGAGGTGAGCAACTGTTTCCAATTCTCTTTTACAAAACCTAACATTTCTCCCACATGTTCAATGGACTTTGAAAACCAACATGTATGTAGCCAACTATCTTCGGACTCTAGTATTAGCCTTTCATCTCTTGGTTTAAATTCGCCTCCCCTTAACCATTCCTGCGTTCGATCCTGGTCAACATGAGGCTCTTCCAGAAGTTTTCTATATTTGCAACTATATTTATGCATTTTCCACATTTCTTGCCTTCTCATCTAGTCCTTCACCATATATTCTTTCTTTTGTTTTTGGCATATTCAGTTGCAGACTGATTTTTATCTACTTCTGGTTTGATTTCCATTCCTGCTTGATGCCGATATGCTTCTGCTAGACTAAGCAGAGAAACCATCTTAGATTTATTCTCCTTATGTTTCAAAACTTTCGCTACGTTTGGGTTTTGTGAGATCAGCAGATGTGCCCACGGTTGCAGATCTATAAATGTAATCAGTTTTAAGGAGTCCCATCCTTGCTTCGGAAGGGGGAGTATATAATCTTGGTATGCACTGATTTTTATAAATCATTTGGTAAGCATGAAGCATCCTTCTTGTTTTTCTGTCTAATCTATCCAACAGATTTTGGGGCAAATAAATCACTCCAAAACTGTTACGTTAGGACACGAAGAGCAAATTGGTTTATAGCTTGAATTTTGTTTCTAGCTGTCAGCGCTGTTTTCAGGATTAATTTAAGTCTTCTAAAGTGTTCCTTACTAAGTTTCATTCGCATTTGTTCATGTTTATTGTTGATCCTTCATCAGTTCCCAGTTCTTTTATGTCACATTTTTGTCCCAAACTGATATTTTCATGGTGCTGTAGTTTTCCTGCTGTAAAGGTTGCCTATGCACATTTATCAAGACCAAATGACATTCTTATTTCATCTGAAAAGTTTTGACAACTTGCAGTTGTGCTTTCAGTTCCTCATTACAGTTTTAAATCATTGACAAAGAGAAGATGAGAAGTCTTTACACTTTGTAGTTTTCTAGGAGTCAAATTGTAGCCATGGCCTAAGCTGTTAAGTAGTCAGCTTAATGGGTTAAAGGCAAGACAGAATAACAATGTGACAGAGTCACCCTGGAATAACCTCCTTTGAAATTTTATCCCTGGGATAATAATTTGTCCTTTATCATGGCTTAATTGCAAAGTGGTCTGCTACAGTTTCATGGTCACTATAATGTAATTGATCAGTGTAGGGTGTATCTTACACATTTTTAAGCACTCTTTTATCCATGAATGTGGAATACTATCAAATGCTTTTTTGTAGTAATCCATGTCATAATTAGATTCCTCCCCTTTTTACAGTTCTCCACTATGACTTTATTTAACAACAAATGATCCTTTGTTCCATATGACTTTCTTTGATTGCCCTTTTGTTCTTTTGCCATAATTGAGTTTTCTTTTAAATGACTATAAACTCTGTAGGCATCACTTCCAGTGTATAGTTTAAATGTCGATGGAGGGCAAGTTATTGGTCTGTAGTTATTAGGGTTGCTTGCAGGTTGGCTATTAAGTAGGAACATTGTTTTTTCTGTTGATGTTCTTCGTGTTTCACTATTGCAATCATTACATTAGGGTAATCTGCTGGCATTTTGCCCTTAGTCGGCCTGAATTCCAAAGTCTTTGGTCCTGCGTCGATTGCTGTCTTCTCTTCCATGACGTCAGGTCGTCAGGGATATAAAACATGCAGCCGACGCCATTTTCTTTAGTCTTTCTTGCCGCACAGTGCCCGAAGCAGAAGCATTTTGCAAGTGCCGGTCGGCCGACTACTGAAATTTTCGAGTTTAAGTTTCAGAACCGAAGTCTTCACTAAAGCTAAGTACCCCATTGGGGAAACTTTTTTTCTTGCTCCTTACCGATATCAGAAAAAGTTAATAATTGTATTACTTGTGGGAAGCAAATACCTCATAAGGATTTCCATTTATACTGTATTCCTTGCCTAGGCCCTGATCATAACGTGCCTGGCTGTCGGTTTTGTGCTAGATTTAACCAACGCACTATTAAGCTTCAGTATATTTTTGCATCAAAGTATTTTGGAATCAGATTTAACTACCCAGAAATGTTGTTGGATAGCAATCCGACTACCGGATACATAAAAAGCACAAAGAAAAGGTCAGAGACAGGCAGTCAAGATCCAAAACCGACAACAAAGCTTCTCCTACGCCAGTCACCGGTACTCAGTGAGGCGCTTTCGCAGCCCCTGATACCTGCTACCTTCGGGTCGCAGACCTCTACCGACACCCACGTGGAGTCCGGCATGCTGCAAGGTACTCAAGGTATTGGACCGACGGATGTATCTCCCTCGGATGGGTCCAGAGCCGCTGAGCAGGTACCGGCTTCTGAAGGTGTATTTAGACCTCAACATTTTTATATCAAACCGACCACATCTGCAAAACCAAAGACAAAAGCAACTTCTAAAACTAAAAAAATGACGCATGAGCCACGTGCACAGGCCTCTATGCCTAAAAAACAGATGATCAAAATGGCTGAAGACCTCATTACCGTGATCAGGGGTACCCATCCCCCTCCAGATAAGAGGCCTAGGCAAGACACTGACTATGAATCTTCAGATCAGGTTTCTATTTCTTCTGATTCCTCTTCTGATCAGGAATTATCTATTCCTCCCTATGAGGATTCTGATGCAGAGGAGTCTATACCATCTGCATCTCCTCCTGAGGATTATTCATTTGGAGAAACCTTGCATACTTTGAGGGAGCATTTTCACTAGGAGAGTCAAGACTTCTCAGAATCAAAAAAGAGGCTCAGGGATTTCCTTCTTCCCCTCAGCACAGTCCTTTAGCCATTCCCCCTGTTTTAGACATTGTGGGTGATGTGTTTTCGGAGTCAAGCTTGACCCCTGACTCCTTACCTCCGGCTCCCAGTAAGCCTGACAGATATTACAGGGTCTCTGTCTCACATAAATTTTTATTTAGAAACCCTGCTGCTGATCCTGAAACTATTTCACAGGGTCCAAAGGGAGTTAAGGCCTCAACAGCAAAAAATCCTACCCCCTCTGACAGAGATTCAAGGGCACTAGACAGATGGGGAAAAATGGTTTATACTTCTGCAACCTTGGCAATCAGGGCCTTAAACTGTCAATTTCATATGCTTAAGTACCAACAACATGTTATGGGATTGTTGAAACAGAAAATTATGCTGATTTCAGAATGTGCAGAAAATAAAGAATTGCAGGAATTTTTGCATGCAGCTGAACAGGTTGGAAAGCATACTTTGCAATGTGGTTTTGACTCCTTAGAGGCCTCCTGCAGGGCCACAGTTACTGGATCTGTGATTAGGAGGCATGCCTGATTAAAGGAACAGAATTTGCCTGATCATGTTAAAGCTAAATTGCTAGATGCAGCTTTACAGCATGATTCTCTGTTTGGTATTAATACAGAAGAGGTTTTAAAGAAAATGGAAGACAAAGCTAAGTCTATGCAAACTGTTAAAGACTTCTTACAAGTGCAGCCACCTAGATTCAGTAGACACTTGCCTACAAAAAAATTGATCCTTTCCCGTGTCAGACAGAGCTCAAAGGGGCAAATCCAGATGCCCTAAGGGTTCCAGATACCAGGCGCAAGATTCATACAGGTCAAAGCAATGGGGCGCTTCTACCTCCAAATCTGGAGGAGATAAGGCACAAACCTACAGAAAACAATCTCAATGACTTCCCTCTGCCTACTCCAAGCACTTATCTTTTGGCAGCACCCATAGGGTGAAAGTTAGCACTTTTTGCTCAAATTTGGCAGTTAATAACCCAGGACAAGTGGGTACTAAACATAGTATCACAGGGATACAGATTCCATTTCCACACTCTGCCAATGGCAAATGGTTGGCCAGATCTGCCAAAAAATCAATGGGCAGAGGCACAGAAACAGGTTACGTCCCTCATGGATATGGGGGCCATTCAGCCAGTACCAGAACAGGAAAGAGGACAAGGTTTTTACTCAAGACTGTTCTTGGTACCCAGAAAGGACAAGGCCTGGTGGCCAATACTGGATTTATCGATTTTGAACACATACCTGGACATTCCAAAATTCAAAATGCTGACTTTGCTGCAGCTTCTGCCCATGCTGGGCAAGAATGCTTGGCTGGTGACATTAGACCTAAAAGAGGCATATCTGCATGTCCCGATAAGACAGTCATGCAGACGATACCTCAGATTCAAGGCTGGCTTAATGCATTACCAATTCTCTGCACTGCCCTTTGGCTTATCTACTGCGCCCAGGGTCTTTACAAAGTGCCTGGCACCAGTAATTGCATTTTGCAGACAAAGAAGTATACACATATATCCTTACTTAGACGATTGTCTCATTCAAGCAGAGAACAAGAGCATTCTTCTTCGACACCTGGCATTTGTGAAAAGGCTTCTAAGATGCCTAGGTTACACAATAAACGAAAAGAAATCACAACTGGTACCCTCTCAAAAGATAACATTCCTGGGTGCAAGCTTGAATACAACTGCCCAGATGGCTTACCTCACGCCAGACAAGCAAAGGCAACTGACTACTTACTTCAAACTGATGGCAACAAAGACCCAGTTATCTGCAAGACAAATTCTACAGGCTCTGGGCTTCATGGCATCCTGCATCCTACTGATTCCATATGCAAGACTGCATATGAGGAAACTTCAATGGTACTTGAAAAGTTTATGGAGTCAACATTCTCACAGTCTGGAAGCAATGATTCCTCTCATACCCTGCCTACAACAGGAGTTTCTATGGTGGGCGAAGGCATGTCGCCAAAACATGGGACGGGCCTTCACTCTCCACCCTGCCAGCCAAACCTTAACAACAGATGCATCGGATTATGCCTGGGGGGCCCACATGGCAGGAAGATGCATTTAGGGCATATGGACCCCAAAACAAATGCATCTGCATATCAACCAGAAAGAGATGCTAGCTGTTTAAAATGCCCTAACAGCCTTCAAGGACTTACTTCATCCAGGACAACTACTGATAAAGACGGACAACACCACAGTCATGTGGTATATAAACAAGCAAGGAGGCACACACTCATACCCCTTTTGCAGATTAGCCATGGCACTGTGGGACACAGCTTTGACCTACCAAATACATCTTCAAGCTCAATTCCTGCCAGGAAAACAAAATTAACTGGCAGATGATTTAAGCAGAAACCTTATGGATCCTCACGAGTGGAAACTAAATCCACAAGTCTTCAGCATGATAACAGAGAAATGGGAGAGCCCAGACATAGATCTATTTGCCCTCCTCAAAATTATCAATTGAAAAGATTCTGTACAAGGACTTATCACAGACAAGCATGGAAAGTGGAGGCCCTATCCTTCAGTTGGAAAAACCTATCAGTTTACACCTTTCCTCCTCAGCCTCTTCTCCCCAAGGTCCTCCTAAAAGTCAGACAAGAGAAACCAAAGATGATACTAATTGCCCCGGACTGGCCCTGCCAGTACTGGTACCCAGTCCTAAGTAACTTGTCTCAATACCCAGCTTGGACCTTACCTCAAAGACCTCAACTACTGTCCCAGCAAAACAATCACATCCTGCACAACCAACTACAGACATTGAACCTGGCAGCCTGGCTGATCATGTAGTTATGCAAACAACACCTCTCAGTAAAGCTGTTATGGATGTCATTTTGGAAGCCAGAAGGCCTAGTACTAGAAAATCTTATGCTGACAAATGGAAGAGATTCTGTGCTTGGAATCAAGCACAAGGAACGGATACAGCAAAACCTAATATTCCTCAGATATTGCAATACTTAACTGAGATGCTTGACAAAGGCCTATCTTTCTCATCAATCAAAGTCCATGCTTCTGCCATTTCGGCTCATTACAATATAGAGTCACCAATCTTTTCTCATCCTTTACTAAAGCAATATCTTAGAGGAGCCAAAAATTTAAGGCCTCCTAGAAGATCACCATTACCTGCATGGGACCTCAATTATGTGTTGGAAAAGCTCACCCTGCCACCATTTGAACCAGCTGCTACCGCTGATATAAAGTTCTTGTTATGGAAAACAGTTCTGCTACTAGCAATTACTTCAGCAAGAAGAGTTTCAGAGCTACAGGCCCTCATGATTGTAGAGCCTTTTATCATATTTTACCCAGACAGGGTGGCTCTGAGAACAAATCCTACTTTTATGCCTAAGGTGGTTTCCAGTGTGGCTCTTAACCAAACAATTCACCTGCCAACTTTTTATCCAAATCCGCAGAACAAAGGGGAGAGAATTCTGCATTCCCTGGATGTACACAGACAGCTAAGATCCTACTTGAGCAGGACTAAAGCTCTAAGAAAAACTGAGCAATTACTAGTGTCATATGCAGCAGGATCACAAGGAAAGGCTATTTCAAAGCAGATAATTTCAAAGTGGATAAGCCACTGCATCCGTTTCTGCTACTTACACCATGGTAAACCTGTGACCAAGGGCATTAGGTCTCATTCCACCAGAGCTGCAGCTACTTCAGCAGCCTTTCTCAGAGGAGTACCAACCAAAGACATTCTAGAGGCTGCTACTTGGAGTTCTGTTCACACCTTTACAAAGCATTATCATTTGCCTCTCTACTCTGAGTCCAGGGCAGGCTTTGCCACTGCAGTGCTGCAGGGCCTTATAGCTGTACCTAATGCTGTTTAGCTCCAGCCTCCCAACCATAGCTTTGGGATTCTACCCAAATGTAATGACTGCAACAGTGAAACATGAAGAACATAGTACAGTTGTGTACACTTACCATAAATGTAGATGTTCGAGTGTATTCACTGTTGCAGTCCAGGTTACCCTCCTGCCATCCCCCTGTCATTCTGGAGTTTATCTTTTCTTCTCTATCTTCTACAACCTATGCAGTGTATTTGCTTGTAGATGAAGGTAAAGTTTATATTGATGCATGTATATATAGATATATATATATATTTTTGCTACCTTTTTGGGGGCACCTGACATCGGGGGAAGAAAAACTAAAAAAAATGGCGTTGGCTGTATGTTTTATACCCCTGATGACCTGACGTCATGGAAGAGTAGACAGCAACCGATGCAAGACCCAAGACTTTGGAATTCAGGCCGACTGAGAGCAACCTGCCAGCAGATTACCCAAATGTAATGACTGCAACAGTGAATACACTCGAACATCTACATTTATGGTAAGTGTACACCACTGTACTTTAGCCAGGTTGGTGTCTGTTCGGGGTGTGCATATAAATAGTTCTTACTCATGGCTAAATCTTCATGTAGAGATGTTAGTACTTTTAACTAGAAGCTGGGTACTGCATCTTGGCCTAGAGTTTTGCAATCAGAGGCTTTTCTTAACTTTATTTAATCACTCTTGCTGTTATTTCATCCCATTTCATATCATGTACCTTTAAACTTCTTATTTTTTCCTTTACTTCTATATATTTAGCATCTTTGTTATGTTCCACAGGATCTTCATAAATACTTCTCCAAAATATATCTATTTCTTGTTTTTTTGGTGGTCTTTCAACTCCTTTTACCTTGTTTGCCAATTCTCTATAAACCTTTTTTTTGGGTCATTAAAAACATGCTTATTTTGTAGTTTTTCTTCTATATTTATCTGCATATCTTCTAAGTTTTTCCACCTGTGCTGAGATTTTTAGTTTATTTGCTCTAGTGCATGATAGATCCTAATCTGTTCTAATACTGAGGATTGTTTTGTCACATCTATCTTTCTAAGTATTTTTATTTATGTGTTCCCTCTTCTAGAGTCTTCTAACAGTGGCATTTCTTGTCATGATTGCTTTATAGTGTTCTCTGTTCGATACTTCCATGATGGTATTCGATTTCTTCCCTTCCTATCCCTCACTTCAGTGTGTTCTTGTGTTACTGTGTTCATTTGTTTTACAAAACTTCTGACTTTTTGAGTTTTATTGACCTTCTGCAGTCTATTTCATTCATTAATCTTAATATGTCTATTTATCTATATTAAATCAAGCAACTCTTCTCTTAGCTCATTTTCTTCTAAAACTGAGGGCACATTTTTTTGTTTTCCATTTCCTGTGGGCATTCTATAGAAAGTTTTTTTGCGTCTTCCTGTGGCACATTCTCTTCAATTTCATCCTGTGCCATCCATTGCTCTGTCATATGGGAACTCACTGGCCTATCACTTCTCAACATTGACTGTGTCAGAGTTTACACAGTTTCCTGTTTCTTCCCTTGTTGTTCAGCTTCAAGTGAATGTTTATACTGGTTTCCTGTGGAAGCCTCCAAAATATCTTCATATGGGCCATGGCACCTGACCAGTTGCTTCCCTTCCCCCTTAATTTGGATGTCCATTACTCTATCCTGTTGTGGTGCTTTATGAATTACATGTTCTACACTGAATCCTTCACTTTGCAGGTACTCCATAACTTCAGTTCCTATTTTATGTTTGTGGCAGGTGTGATGGAACAGAACACCCCCTGCTGGTGGGTCAGGGATCTGAAAGTGGTGATGTCAGCAGGATGCATGCTGCACATATCAAAACCATTCTCTTTCACAGAGTGTGTGTGTGTGTGTGTGTGTGTGTGTGTGTGTGTGTGTGTGTGTGTGTGTGTGTGTGTGTGTGTATGTGTATGTGTATACAACCCTGTGTTCAACCCAGTATCACTCTTTATGGAAACTGGACTGCCACATGTGTGGGCAATCTGCAAAGCTGGAAAAATCTAGTTAGTGTTGCAAAGGATGTTTGCAGCCTCTGGACCACGACAGCCTGGCATAGTACGCAGCTAGCATTTTGTATAGTGAAAAACACACTGTATGAATCATACTTTATAACTCATATTCATAGACTATAACAAACAAGTATGCAATGTTTTGCGTCACTGACTTCTAAACATTAAGTTGTGAAACTGTTGTACCCTAAGTTTCGTCTTCACAGTTATTGAAGGCATTGATGATTTTTCCTTCTGTTTCTTTTTAGCTGTTCAGTTTTGCTTATTTTAATAAAGTATATAGCTGCTTAGTGGAAAGAAAGAGCAGCTAGCTTAAATGGAAACTGCAGTTTGTTTTGACAGGAGTAGTCTCTGGAGTGGGTGATGTAGTTTTTAAACACTGTCTAGCATGCTTGTCGAAACATTAACCAGTGGTAAGACCCTTGGTTTGGGGTCTGAATTATGTGATTTTCCAGAGGTTAGTGCTACCTATTAAACACTCACTCATTAAAATTAATGTGAATTTTTTAGAAAGGTTGGAACTGAAAAAGTTTTGGATGTCAGCATATCTGAACATTGTTTAAGTTGTTCCATTCCTTATTCGTGAAATTCTTTCCATGGAAGAGAAATCAGAAATGTCATAAATGCTAGCAGATTTTACTTGCCTTCTGGTAGGGTGCTTTTAAGAGATCAGAAATGTTTCTGTGGTCAGATTTGTATTTCTTAAACATCTGGATAAGCTGTTAATGTGCTGCCATGGACTGAATAAAATGTTTGCTGTCAGGCCTGTTGCTAAACAAGCCAAGCTTCAGGTGCCAGTTAATTATTCATGTGATGTATATTACAGTCAGAAAGATGGATGATGCTGCATGTGATCATTAAGGCAAGATGCTGGCAGCTCTGAGGAGCACTACTGCAGGAATGTAGCATGGTGGTTACAGTTTAAGTTGCTGTTAGTGTAACCCGTAAGGGGGCCCATTGTAAGTAGCTCAGACAGACATTGAAAGTGGAAAATTTAGGGGTTAATTTGTTGTTAATGTAACACTGCCTTAAAGCAGAATGGTGATGAATTATATCTGTATCTATATGTATGTATGTATTTATGTGTATAGACATACGTGTGTATGACCTGTCCTTAAATTTTCAGCTCTTTATTCACTTAAATCTATCTGTTGCCTCAGCTGTGTTTCTGAACTGCATAATGGTAGGCAGTACTGCCAAATGGCTGAAGGGTGAAGTTGTGTACCCAACAGTGGTACTTTTTTAGCAGATCACAAATGAACTGTGATGCAGGCAGTGGAATCATTTTGCCGAATCGTAAGAGTCATTTGGCTTATTATGGTAGTTTTAAGTACCTGCTTACTACAGCTTCCTAGAAAGCAGTGACAGAGAGGACATTAAGAACTGAAAACATTAAAAACAAACAGGTGTGACAGCACTAAATAACGGATGCAAGAAGTTATTCATTCTGTATTTCTTTTTCTTTTAAAAATTTATACTGTTTTATTGTATATAAGGATGTTCCACTGGTTGCCATTACCATCCTAGAATGTGCTGGCCAGTCAGAGAAGTCATATGTCTGGTAGTACATAGGTTCATAGGTGTGTACCAGGCAAACAACATCTAGGACCTTTTTAAGCCTTGCCATGCATCCCATATCTCTGACAGGTTCTGGTACCCTTGATAAGTGTAAGCAGGGGTTTGGGAAATTAAATTTTAACAACCAGGGGCCTAGGAGATGAACAATTTATAGGTTGCCTGTGTCCATTAGAGGCATAGGTGCCAAACCAGTGATGCATTTCCTGTTACATTTGAATTGGGTTAGGGAGGAACTCTACTTCACATGAATGGGGAACCTGTTCCAGAGAGGGGGTAGTTTAGAGATAAAAATCTGTCTCAGCATCAGGTCCTGTTTATATCACAGACAAGGGTTAAGTCTTTAGAGTGGATAATTCTGATGCTGTTTGTTTTTTGCAGATATGCAAAAGATCCATCAGTGTGGGGCCTTGTATGCCAGGCCTAGAACTTCCCTCAACAGTTTGCAGGACACAGAGTACAGGGATAGGGCTTTGAGGCGGTCTGCATAAGACATGTTACATACTCCCTATATTCTTTTAGTGAGGAACCTATCTGGATGTTCCAGTTGTTGGATGTGCCTGTTTAGGTACATACCAAAGGTGGTATTGTACTCATTGTACTCAATGGTAGGTGTGATGAATGCTGAACACAGTGGAACAATGACTTCCTTGGACCTAGATGACATACGTTTGTTTATAAGTTGGCCAGTATAGAATGATTTCCTCACTACTGTAGACGTGATGGTCAAATCCTGGATTGCTGTCTATGTGCGTTCTCAAGTCCTTGACTACTGGGTTAACTCTTAGGGCTGTGTTGTCAGTATAATAGTTACCAGGGGTGGATGACTTCCCAAAGGATACTGTTGCCCATTAAATGGCATTTAGTTTTAGTCCATGGCTCTGACAAGTTATTTGTCTGTGTCAGTTTTTTCTAGAGAACATTAATGTCGGTGGGGGATTTTATAACTGCTCCTAATTTGCAATCTTATGCAGATTTGATCAACCAGAGGCCCTTGACATTGACCTTGACTTCAGAAAAGTAAATGCCAAAGAGGAACAGTCCCAAGACTGATCCCTGAGAGGCTCTGCTTGTTACTGGCCTCTTTGTAGAGATGGACTCTCCCACTTCTTGGGTTCTGTCTGTGAGCCTTGGTATCCAGTGTGACATAAGGGTATATACCTAACCTCTTAAGTTTATCAACAATGCCTGAATGAGGTGTTGTGTCAGATATGTTAGCCAGGTCATGATAGGCCGTGTGAACTGTTTTGCCCTCATCCATTGCTTTGATGACCTTCTCAAAGAAGTCCATCAAGTTGAATAGGTATGAATGCCCTTGAGGAAGCCAGATTGGGTTGGGTCCAGTGTCTGGAGGTTTTCTGTGTTATTATTGATCCTTTGACACTAGTGAGACTTACAGGTCTGTATATGGCGTACCTTTATGCAGGGGGGGGGTTTACTGTTACTGTTCTCCATTTGTTGGGCACAAAGCCTGCTTGGAGGCTGTGGTTAACTAGCAATTACATAGATCATGTTTCATGCTATTTAGAAGGCATCCTAGGATGTTCTCTGGGCCCTTTGATGCAGTATTCTTGACCTTAGGCACAGCGTTGAGGATCTGTTTTCTAGTGATAGTAGTGGGAGTTATATTTGATGGTATTTCTTGAGGGGAGGCTGAGGGGGAGAGGGGTAAAGTCAGAATGGATTTTTTCTGCTAGTAGATTTTATATATGTTCTGGCTTCTCACAGTTTAATTTCTCCAAGTCTTTTGGGTTTCTAATACCATGATAGAAATGGACCCCATTCCTAAGTCAAAATATGATTAAAGTTTGTGAAGTTAGTTTTGTTTCAGTCTTTGATGTTGGCCAAAAGTGCTCTTCATAGCATCTCTTTTTGCAATTCATATGGAGTTACATTTATTGGTAGCATATGTAATAAGACTGAATTCTTTTTTGTAAAACCCATTGCTGCTGCTACTACTATTGAAACTGTCTGGGGATCCTTCCTCCACATTGCCCTTTTTTATGCCTGCAAATCTTGTTATTTTATGACTGTGTCTCTCTGTGTGTAAGACACTGTAATCACTGGTAGCAATTTCAATGACCAGGGCTACTTTTGTCTTCTTTTCATGGGCTACTATGTCTGGTTTTCTCACATCTTTTTTTTAACTGTTGGTAATGGGTAATCCCATGTGATATAAACTTTATCATTGTCAATAATGCTTTGTGACTCAACGTTTCTAATGCTACTCAGCTACTTCAATACTGTAATGTGTTCACAATCCCCAGTGCTACAATGTAGCCATATTATTATGCCTTTCAGTATACAGGCCCTCTGCCATTAGTGTATCACACCCAGCAACAAGATGTGCAACTGTTTCCAGTTCTGTTTTACAGAACCTGCATTTATCTGTTTCTCCCACATGTTTGGTGGATTTTGTAAACTAACATGTACATAAGTCACTGCCCTGGGCCCTAATATTAACCTTTCATCTTTTGGTTTAAATTCCCTTCTCCTTAACCATTCCTGAGTTAGATCCTGATCAACATGAGTTTGTTAAGAGGAGTTTTCTGTACTTCCAACTATATTTATGCCTTTTCCACTTCTTGTCTTCACATCTGATCCTTCTTATTATATTCTTTGATTTGCTTTTTAGAATATTCAGTTGCTGTCTGTTTTTTCCCTATTTCTGGTTTGGTTTCCATTCCTGCTTGACATTGATATGCTTCTGCCAAACTAAGCAGGGAAGTCATCTTAAATTTGTTCTCTTCATGTTTCAAAGCTTTCACTATGTTTGGATCTGGTGAGGTCAGCAGTATGCAGTCCTACAATTCCAAATCTGTACATGTAATCAATTTCGAGGAGACCCATACCTCCTTCATAACAAGGAATATATAATCTTGGTATACACTAATTTTTATATGTCATTTGATAAGCGTGAAGTGTTTTTCTGTTCAGCTGATCCAATACCTTTGGGGGCCAGTCACCCCAAAACTGTAAGTTAGAACAAGAAGAACAAATTGGTTTATAGCTTGGACTTTGTTCCTAGATGTCAGGGCTGTTTTCAGTATTAATTTTAGTCTTCTGAAATATTCTTTACTGAGTTTTGTTTGCATTTGTTTATGTTTTATTGTTAATCCTTCATCGGTTCCCAAATATATATGCACTCCCTCCTGCTTAAATTCTTTTATATTACATTCCTGTCCCAGTCAGGTATTTTCTTGGTGCTGCAGTTTTCCTGCTTTAAATGTAGAGTTTGCACATTTATCAAGACCAAATTACATTATTGTATCTTCTGAGAAAGTTTTGACCACTTCCAGTTGTGCTTTCACTTCCTCGTCTGATATATTATACAGTTTTAAACCATCCACAAAAAGATGAGAAATCTTTACACTTTGTTGTTGTCTGGGTGCCAAACTGTAATCATAACCTAATCTGTTAAGTAAACAGCTTAATGGATTAAGGGCAAGATAAAAGAGAAGCGTTGACAAAGAGTCACCCTGCAGTATCCCACTTTGAATTGTAATCCCTAGGATAATAATTTGTCCTTTCTCGTGGCTTAGCTTCAGTGTGGTTTGCCACTGTTTCATGGTCACAGTAATGTAATTGATCAATGTAGGGTGTATCTTGTACATCTGTAACCAGTCCTTTATCCATGAATGTGGGATGCTGTCATGTGCTTTTTTTGTAATTGATCCATGCCATACTTAGATTCTTCCCATTTTTACAATTCTCCATTATGACTTTATTTAACAACAAATGATCCTTTGTTCCATATGACTTTCTTTTGTTACCCATTTGTTCTAATGCCATGATTGAGTTTTCTTCTAAATGACTATAAACTCTGTCAGCATCATTTCTAGTATATAGTTTATACATTGTCTGAAGGCAAGTTATTGGTATGTATAGTTTTTAGGATAGCTTGCAGGTTCACTCTTATGGAGAAATATAATTTTCCCTGTTGTTAACTAGGTTGGTGCCTGTTTGGGGTGCGCATAAGTAGTTCTTACTCAGAGTTAAATCTTCATGTAAAGATGTTAATACTTTTAGCCAGAAGTTAGGTACTGCGTCTGGGCCTGGGATTTTCCATTTAGGAGGTTGCATTAATTTAGCTTCAATTTCTCTGACCGTTACTTCAAACCATTTCATGTCCTGTATATTTGAATTTCTTACTGCTTCTTTTACTTCTTCTGTCCATTCAGCATCTTTGTTGTGTTCCACAGAATCTTCACTCTTTTTGGTGGTGTTTCTATTAATTTTTTTGAGTCATTAATGAATTGCTTATTTTGTACTTTTCCTGTATATTTGCATGCATGGGTGGCTGCGGTGGTGCAGCAGTTAGCATTGTCACCTCACAGCAAGAGTTTCTCCAGTTCGATCCTCGTCTGGGGTGCCTTCTGTGCAGAGTCTGCATGTCCTCCCTGTAGCCACGTGGGTTTCCTCCGGGTGCTCCGGCTTCCTCCCACATCCCAAAGACATGCTGTAGGTGGATTGGACACTCTAAATTGGCCCTAGGTGTGTGTGTGTGTGTGTGTGTGTGTGTGTGTGTGTGTGTGTGTGTGTGTGTGTGTGTGTGTGTGTGTGCCTTCTGTTGAAGGTTGGGCACCGGGCTGGCAACTCGGCACAGTAAAACTCCACTGCCAATCATGAGTGGACAGGTGATCTGCTGTGGCGACCCCTAACCGGGAAAAGCCGAAAGAAGAAGATTTACATGCATAGCTTTTAAGTTTTCCTGCCTGTGCTGATATCTTTAGTTTATTATTTGCAATAGAGTATGATAGATCCTGGACTGTTGTAATACTGCTCACTGCTTTTATCACGTCTATCTTTATAAGTGTTTTGTTGATCTGTTCCCTCTTCAATACTCTTCTAACAGTGACACTTCTTGTCTTAATTGCTTCATGGTTTTCTCTATTTGATACTTCCATGATGGCATTTGATTTCTTCCCTTCCTTTCCCTTAATGTCCTGTATTTTTGTGGTATGACTTTATCTGTTATTAATTTAGCTGCACAGAAAAAAAAATAATCTGTTTATTTTTGTTATATTATATGCATTTCTGTTAATAGTCTTGATTACTGTGATCATTTGTTTTATCAGACTTCTAGCATTTTGTGTCTTATCGATTTTCTGTAATCTATTTCTTTCATCGGTATTAATATGTATATCTGTCTCTGTTAAATCAAACAACTCTTCCCTTAGACCTTTTTCTTCTGAACTGAAGGCACATTCTTTATTGTCTGTTTGTTGTGGGCATTATACAGAAAGTTCCAGAATATCTTCCTTTGACATAATCTGTTCAGCTTCATTCCTTGTCATCCATTTGCTCTTTCATATAGTAACTCACTGACCTATCAATCCAAAACATTGACTATGTCAGACTTGCCACCATTTTTTGCTCACTATAGGTGGCTCCGTTAACAATGAGCTCTTCACACAATTGTGTATTTCCTTTGAGGTTCTGGACATAGCTAAAGAATGCCTTGTAGTTGTCCTTGGCCTAGAACTCCAAATTTACCTCAAATTTCAAGTTCAAAATTAAATTGAATCAGTGCAAGGCACTGGTATTTAAGATTGTACAAGCTGGAAAAATGTTGATGCTGAATTGTTGAATTTAACTTCATTACTGATTTTAAGAGTATTTAAAAAAAAGTTTGTACTGGACTGTGGTTGCTGCAGTTAGAAAGGGATGTTTCATGTTATATACTTGTATTTTGTTAGTGACAACATTTTTTATATAAGAAGGTCATTTGATATGAAAATAAGTTGAAGTTTACTGATTTTCAAGTATAAATGATGAAGTTTGCATTATGATATTGCACCATTATCATCATATACCACTGCTGAAGATTCTTCCTAGGCACATATAGTGCCCACTCTTTTAAAGTTTGGTCATTTGCATGAATTTAATTCTTTGCTGTTCTTTACATGTGTCATATATGTACATGCACATGCTTTCATTTGCTTGCTGTTGTGCTGTGCTGACCTGTGATCCCTTCCTTTAGGGAGCCATTATCATGGCCTGTCCCAGGAGTTACACCCATTGTGTTGGCTCCCTTGCATGGGCTGGCTTGTACCAATTCTGGATTTGCTACCTGAACTGAACATGGGCTGCTGGCATCACAGCGATTTAGTGTATAGTGGATGGCAACTGAGTTGGTGCATGAGAGCTGTGTTCAACATCAGTCATTGCTAGACCCTGCCTCGGCTTTTTTTTTAAACCACCACTTTTTTTTTAAGTCATCACTTAAGACATAAGCAAACATACACTGTTAAGATCACTACACGAGATTCCTCTGACGTTTTTTCGCAGTCTTTCCCGTCGCCAATACCGAGTTGTACTAATGCAGTGACCGGTGCTGGTTCGCGGGGCCTTTTCTCAAACCGAACCGATGTGCAGAACATGAGTTGGTTAAGTATTTCGTTTTGGAACATTTTTTTTTTTCGGAGGTCAGATAATTGGATGAACATTTTGGTGATAAGCAAGTTTCTTGTTTTTGGGTTTATCTTATATTTTTTAACATACATTGTGTAAAAGTTTGCCGGGCCTGAAGTAAAGTAGATACCGTTGCCGGATTTGTGCTAGATTTAACAAGCAGTTGGGGGCTGTTGGAGGCGCTGTTGGTGTTTGGTTTAACTTGGGAACTGTTATTGTTGGCGCCCTGATTTGTGCTCCTTCGCCTGCTTCATGCAAGAAGGCATGTGACGAATCTGAGGGGATCTAGGGGTGAGGAGGAGTCGGCCCGATAAGAAGGCTCTTAGACAGAGGTCCTGAGTTAGAGGTGGATAGGAAGTCTCACAGGGAGTACTAGGGTGATGCTCCTGTTCTCAGGGTAGCCTTCCAGGTGAAGTAGTTACTGCTAGCAGGGTTTTCAGGAGTCTGTCACAGGCTGTTCTTCTCAGGAGGTTAGGGCCTCTGAGTCTCCTCTCTTTGGTAGGTTAGCTTAAGGTAGGGGAAGGCTTCTAGTTCTTCCCTTAGAAGCCCAAGCAGGGCTTCTGTGAGGCTTGGTTCAGCTCTCTTCCCTCTGATTAGTTTTCGGCCTGATTAGCTGTAATGGCAGAGCTAGGGTGGAAGGAGAGTAGGATAGTATTTGATATGTTTGAACAGTGGGCACCTGATAAGAACTTCTAGGTGAAACAGGAGTTGCCAGAGTTTCCTGATCAGAGTTCTGATTCTGAGTTGGATGATTCCTTCACTCAGACAGTCCTCCTGAGTTTTTGAAGAGTGTCTTCACCCTCCTGGGACTTCTTTTCAGGCCCGGAGGATTTTTACTCTGACTCCAGAAACTGGAATGGGAATCCAAGACTTTTCTGACAGCATAGGCCCTTACTCCTTCCTCTTGTCTTTGAAGGAGGTATTCTTGTCAGAGCCCCTCCTGCTTTCTGAACCCCTGATTCCTTGTTTCCTGCTCCGGTTACTCTCCTTGCTGAGAGGGGTGCCCAAGGTCTTGCCTTTTTGTGTGCCCTTCCCAGCCCCTCGAACTATGAGTCAGGGTGCCCAAGTCCCAGGTTAAAGCTTGAAACCGTAAAAAATCTCCTGACCCTCATAAAGAAGGGTGTTGTTAAGGTAGGGTAGCTAAGATAATATAATTTGTTTCTACCACAGGAGAAAAGTAAGATCGTCAATGATAGTGAGTTGAGTAAAGTATATTAGTTTGAATCACAACCATATGAGCTGGTGGATGCTTTCTGTGGATGCTGGTATTGAGTGAATAATTCCGCTGGATTTGGTTCATGTGTCTGGAACAAGTGTGTAAGCATTCTTTGCAGTGCTTTTGATGATGTTGTATTCTTTTCCAATGTGGTGTGATGCTGTTCAGCTGTTTCTTGTGGGTAAGCATAATGTTCTTTTCATTTTCTCGAGCTGAGTATGTGGGATCTAGATTTGTCATGCCCTTTACAGTCTGATGTATTGTTTTTGTTACCTCAGAAGCAGACCAAAATTTGGATTGGATTTAGTTTTAAAGATCCAGGAGACAAAAGATAAGTTTTGCAGGCCTGTTCAAGAAGTTTAGTAGAAATTGGCCTGCTAACTGTGACACATAAGACTGTTATATGGTGTTGTCTAGAGGTTTAGGAGCCCTCGGTGTAGGGGCAGGGCTCAAGCCTGTGGAGCAGGCCTCAATCCTCGTAGGTAGCTACAGACACTTGGAGGGGAGGGTCAGTAGCTTCCTTTCTCTGCAGGGTCAGTCCTCAGCCTTTTCAGCTGCCAGTGGACTTTCAGTCCTGGCTCCTAGCAGGGAGTTCATTCTCTCCTTTTCGCTCTTGAATCACTCGAAAATCCTTGCCAGTGATGGGTGACAGGATATCCCTTTCAAATTCAGGATTTTTGACTACAGAAATGCCCCCTTTCAAAGGCAGCATCAAAGATGATCCCAGATCCATCTCCACAATGTCGCTGCTAAAGTTTCTAGTTACTCCTCATAGGGGCTATTCAGCCTCCTCCTCCCAAGCCCTGGGTCTTCAAAGGGAGATTTTTTGTTTTCTCCCCATAGTACCAGGGGAAAGCAGGAGCCGTGGAAATTTTGTTGGAGATTCTATCCTCAACTGGTATCTGACATTCTCAAAAGTCAAATGTGTGGACGTTACAGCAACTGTTACTCTCTGCTGGCAGGATCACACTGGATGTAAACAAGATCTCTCTGCTGGCATTTATCTTCATGAGATAATAGGGCTAATCAAAGATGTTGTGATCCCGGTGGACTGGATACTTCACCCATAGTATTCTGCATTGCCCTTTGGCTTATCTATCATACCCAGAGATGCTGCAAAGTTCTTGGCATTTATACTTACTTGGTCATTTCAAGCATATTCCTATTTTATCCTTAGCTGGGACTGCCTGATTCTGCTTCAAAGCTTCAAAACACCTACTTCTGCCTAGGGACTGGCTCATGAAAGCTAAGCGTTAAGATGGTATTCTATCTCAGAAGCAATAATAGTATGTTCTAGCACCTCTCTCAAGACACAAAGCTTCTGGGTGTGTGAGACCCTCCACAGACATGTTTTTAACTCTTTTAACACAAACAAACAAGTCAGTCTGTCCTTTTAAACTGCTCAACTCAGTCATCAGTCCGTGCAAGGACAGTCCTTCTGTCATTCACTCCATAGACTCATTCATCAGTCCTTCTCTTCTGCTTCCCAATGCCAAAAAAATTAATGCAGGAAGCTGCAATGGTATCTCAAACTGGCAATGGACACAGCACTGCTGAGGACACAGCACTGTCATTCAAAATGCTCAGGAATTCAAGTGGAATTTGTTGGTGACTCCAGAAAAACAGTAAACAAGGGACTCTTCTCAGACCCGGCCAGAGGTCAGGTCAGGATTTTGAATCTGCCAGATGCCCTGTGACACAGCTTTGGGGAGTGATTTTAAGGACACAGCATCTACAAGACAGTGGGGAGCATCTCTACAGCATCTACATATAAACAGATAGGAGTGCCAGAGTTACTGATGAACATAGATCATGAGTTTGCAGTGATGTTGCGGCAGGTGGTTATTCTGACAGACAACACAACTGTTCTGTCATGGCACAACAACAAGCAAGGGACAACACATTCACTGGGAACATGCAGCAACACAATCTTAACACATTCAATCATGCTAAGCTGACAACTGACTTTCAGGCAGGTGACTGCCACAGCACTCCAACTCCCTCAGATGTATTACAAGCAGCAGATTCATGGATCCCCTACTGAAACTGATTAACATCTATGGAAGAGAAAGAAATTGTCAGTGTTGAACTCCTCACCAGACATAGATCCTACAGACGCAGAAACACTCAGGTCACAACAGCTGCACTGTTATTGCACACAGCTTTTCAGTTTGGCACTTGGAAACCTCTTGCTCTGGAAAAACTTTGGATCTATCTCTTTTCAAAACTATTACCTCTTTGTTCTCTTCTTTCCAAAGGTGCCTCTTCTCAGACAGGCCACCTAAAGGATGAGAAGGATAGCCAAAGGATGATTGGCGCAACACCCCACTTACCCACTTCTAAGGAGTCTTCCATGGCCTTTGTAACAAAAGATTCCTCTGATTTACCATCGAAGAACGGCATCCTGCTCATCTCTGTGATGTGTCATCATCTCAGCATCTCACTCTTCTCTCTGTGTCTGTCAGCGTGCATGGTAGGTCACAGTCAAACAAGTTTTAAAAAATGTGACAATTAGGAAAAGGCCTAGTACTAGAGGGAGAGAGTGTAGAAATGGAAAAGAGATTTTTTTGAGTACAGAGAAGAGCATTTTATGATGGAGCAGATTTGAATTTGGAGAGGGCTCTTTCTTTGAATTCTTATTTCTCTAAGTGTTACTTTTCTCTTCTTCCATAAACTATCATTTTGCAATTTCACTATCTCAAGTGACCTCCTTGTTTCCTGCTTTTGTTTTCGCATTGTTCTTTCAGTTTGTTTCACTTAGGGAAAGACCCTAAGAATAAGCAGAGCCCCGTCTCCTGCTTGGGATCTGCTTCCTGTGTTGGAAATCCTACTCTACAACCTTTTGAGCCTGCAGCTACTGCTGAATTGAAATATTTGTCATGGAAGACTGCTTTCTGTTGATTTATACTGGAAGGGAAGGTTGTCTGCAGGCAGGCCCAGTTGCAAGAGAGCCCTTTGTTTTTCATTTTCCATTTTCCATAAGGACGCACCCATTTTTCTTTTATTTCCTTTGTGGTTTCTGTGTGCTCTTTTAAACCAAAACTCTTTTGCTCCAGTGCTTTTTGCAGATCCCTCAGAATTTGGGGGAAAAATTTTGCACACTTTTTATTACAACACAGGTTATTATGCTATTAATTGATGTACACAGAGGATTTTGTGTGTCTCAGTGGGCACTACTTGTTTTTTTTTTCTTTTAAGTTCACAAAAGTTTCTGTTTCAAACAAACTGGCAACAGGGTTATTTCTTGCATTAACTTTTTTTTTGCATGGCTTTGCATGGCCCAGTTTCCAGGGTTTCATGGCCTCATTCCACTAGGGCTACCACGGATTCGGCATCATCTCAGGGGGTGGCAAAAGGGGTGGCTGGAGAGCAGCTTCTGAGTCAGAGCATATTCAGTGCAGCATTTGCACCCTGCCTATATACTCCTGACTACTCTAAGTTTAGCCACAGCTGTTTTTGCCATAGCTGTTTCAGCTCCCGTGTTATAATTTGCCAGCCTCCCTCTCCTTGCCTTACCTTTTCTTTCCAATTCCACCCTTCAGGCCAGGGACTGCAGCAGAACAAGTACAGTTTTGTGTTACAGTTAAAATGTAACCAGATGTTGTTTTTGTTGGCTTCTTCAATGTTTCCCTCTCCTCCTTCCCTCTGTGTTTCCTGTGGTTGTGTAGGTGAGTTTACATACTTTACTTTTTTGTATATATTATATATTATATTGTACATGTTTTGGCAGGTTGTTTTGGGACTTGTCTTTTTGGGTCTTGGACTCTGGGGCAAGAAAAGATTGAGATTTGTGACGCCGGTCACGCGTGATAGTACCTCTGCTGGCCGTGACGCGTCTATCCACTACGCCCTGACCGACGCCTGCCTTATACTTGGTATTCGGCCGACTGGGACGGACTATACCCAATTGTCACACTGCTCTGCAAGGGAATCCTCGAACATCTACATTTATGGTAGGTACAAAACTGTACTTTGTCTATCTCGCCTTCATTCTTGCTGGTTGGGGTTCGGATCGGCTCTGACTCGGCCATCTTCAAAAGCTCGAGAGCTGCTTACTGGCTCAAGGCCCCCCTATATTCCATGATGCCTTGTGCTAGATACCCAGATCTCATTTGCCGCTTCTGCTACGAGGTTGCGTTTACTGGCTCAGGTCGTATTTTTTCACTTTATTGATAATATTAGAACTTTTTGTATATTATTAGTTATAACACTTAGTGTCATACATAGTTGTAGAATTTGTGGTATTTGTTAGTGTTTAATTCCCCCCTTGAAAACTCGTTTTCGTCTTAGAGAGTTTTCCCCTCCCTCTCCCACTCCCGTTTTGCCTTTTTAAGGTAAGCCATTTTAGTTAGAGGCTTATCCTTGTTTTCTTTTTTAAGGTAGAAAAATTTTTTTTTTCATATAAATTGTGGTAGTTTGTAGGTCTTATATTATAGACTGTGAGTGCTGTTAGGGTGTGGTAACTTGTGTGGACTGTGTGTGTTTTTTTCTAGTTACCTACTTCCCTTTGTACTCTTTCTTTGTATTTGAATTTTCCTTTACAGGAATGTCTAAAGACACAAAAGTGTCTGGATTCAAGAAGTGTGACTCATGCTGTCAGAAAATGTCTCTGACAGATGGTCACACTTCTTGTGTCTACTGCTTGGGCGCCCTACACCTGCCGGACTCTTGTTCGGTGTGTCACGCCTTTAGTCCAAGAGTCCTGCAGGAGCGTAGGAATAAGCTTATCCTTAGGGGTTTGCTTAAACCTGAAGGATCACCGGCCAAGACTCAGTCAGTGAAACCTTCCAGGCCATCAAAGCCGTCGGCTCCCAGTTCGGAGCCGTCGCCGGGTGTGGCTTCTGCTTCAACTTCGGTTCCGGCTGCAACCGAAGTACCTATCGCCAAGTCACCTTCGGCTCCGACTGGAGCCGAAGTACCTATCTCCCAGTCAGCCCCGACTCTTCTGTCGGAACCGTCAGGGAGTCGAAAACGCTCCAGGTCACCATCCTTGGAGTCGATACACTCGGCTCCAGGGTCACCCTTGTTGCAATCGGACCAAAGTCATCGATCCCACTCCTCTCGGTCATCTAGACTTTCTGACCATGATTTGGAGAGAGTGGTGAGCAGGCTTTTAAAATCGCAGGCCCTGGCTAAAATGCTATCCAGCCCCCCTCATCAGGTTTCGGCTCTACCTGTGTCTGCAATAGTTCCTCCTTCGACTCATCCATTGAGTTTGGAGCCAGAGCATGCTGAGGCTAGAATCGTGGGACCGTCAGCACTGATACCTCCCCTTTCGGTTCCGTCATCAGCTCCAATCTTTTCCATTGTGCCATCCTTGGAGGTATCTGGGTGCCAGGACTCCCTCGTCGGCTCCAAGGGGGCGAGTGGCATCGGACCCTTGTCCGACCCCATTCTCCCTCTTGGAGCTTCGGCGCAGGTGAGTTTGGCTCCTACATCGGCTTCGGAGCTGTCTCTCTCGGTACCGGGGAGGATCCCGGTCTCTTCAGAGCTGGAGCCTTCTCCGATATCGGGAAGGGGCGCCTTCGAGGTCATGAGGAGTGTGCTGGCATCTGAGTCAGCCTCACGGTCAGCCTCATCGGCTCCTCCCCCATGGTGACTGCTCCTGCCTCGTCCCCTCTTCCAGACCTAAAGCATGGGGAACAAGCGCTCCAGGGCACCCCATTGGGTGTATCGTCCTCTTCCGAGGCCTCCCCCGTTCATTCAGAGGAGCCCCTCGAAAGAGAAAATGCAAGAGGAAGCATTTTGACTCCCCTGAGTCTGTCACTTCAGATACCGACTTAGAGGAGTCGGAAGGGTCCCCGAGATCCCCCCTCTGAGGACGTCTCCTTCTCAGACATCCTTGAAATTCTTAGGCAGAGGGGGAACTGGACTACCCTTAACCCTTCCGAGGATGAGTCGGTATTCCTGGACGCATTTGGATCCCGACCCTCCACTTCCTGGGTGTCTCCGCCTTTCGATCCACTGATGTCTGTGGTGGCTCGAAAGGCGTGGTTAGCTCCAGATATAATGGAACCAACTCCCTGCAGGCCCACAAAATTCATTACTGCCCCTCAAGACAAGCAATTTCTGACCAAGGGTGTTCCTACTGACGCCGTGGTGGTAGCAGCGGCCACTAAAAAGGAGTTGGCTGAAACTTCTTCATCTGTCCATCCCCCTAATAAGGAATCTAGGACGATGGACAGATATGGGAAGCTGATGTTTTTCTCAGTGACCTTCTCCATGAGGTCTCTGAGCTATTTGTGCCATTTTACCTGCCTTCAAAGGGATCTCCTTAAAGAGCTAGGAGATACCCTTCAAGATCCATCAGCTGTGGGGGCCCAGGCTAAGGTTGCCTAGAGTTGCGACTCTAAATTCGGTAGTAAACTACTCCATGCGGCTCATCTCTTATGCAGCCGATGGCGCGAGTAGGGCCGCAGGCACAGGCGTGGCTCTGAGGAGACACGCTTGGATGCGGTTATGCAACTTTGCGGAACCCTTCAGGGTGTCTTTCACCAACACCCCCTTTGATGGTTCTTCTCTGTTTGGACCACAGGTGAAGGATACCCTTACCAGGTGTGAGCAGGAAGGCAAGACTCTGTCTGCTGTGGGAGTCTGTTTTTCCACTCCTTCAAGACCATATCCTAAAGGTCAGAAGAGTGGGAAAATGTGGTTCCGGAAACCCCAGGGAGCCATGCCTGACACACGTGGAGAGTTTCCCTCCAAGGGCAAAGGAGGGAATAACAATAGACGCCCTAGGGGCAGAGGGGGTCCTCAAAATCAGAGCCAAAGAGAATCTTTCTCTGACAAGCCCATCCAGCATCCCTGAAGTGCTGCCTGGCTGTCCACCTTCGGAGGCAGTCGAGGGAAGATTATCTCTATACCCAAAAGCCTGGCAAAGTATAACACAACACAAATGGGTACTTTCTATCATATCCGAAGGCTACAAAATCCCCTTCTTTTGCACTCCACACTTTACCAACAAATCCCTTCCAGATGTTCCACCCAATCTAAGGGATCAAGCAGTTCAAGAAATTTCAAAACTGCTAAGAAAAAGAGCCATCCAGTCAGTCCCAGCAGACCAACAAGGATCCGGAATTTACTCAAGGTTCTTTTTGGTACCAAAAAAGACAGGGGACTAGAGACCCATTCTGGATCTCAGCAGACTAAACAGGTCTGTTCAAAGAATGAAGTTCCGGATGGTCACGCTACAGTCCATTTTACCCTTTCTGGGTCAGGACAATTGGATGTGTTCCATAGATCTTCAGGACGCGTACTACCATATCAAAATGGACAGACGCTACAGAAGATTCCTGTGCTTCCGGCTGGAAGCCAGTCATTATCAGTTCAGAGATCTGCCCTTTGGTCTCACCACAGCCCCCAGGGTGTTCACCAAATGTTTGGCAGTAGTTACCGCTCACCTGAGACGGCAAGGATTCCAGGTGTTTCCATATTTAGACGACTGACTCCTTACTGCAACCACCAGGCATCACCTGCTGCGAGCCAGAGACTACACCATCCAAACGTGCTCCACTCAAGGCATCACAATAAATTTCGAAAAGTCTCCATTGTCGCCTTGTCAATCTATCACCTTTATAGGCACAAACTTAAACACAAAGGACATGTCAGCGAGTCTTCCAGTAGACAGAGTGTTAGCCATTCGACAACATGTGCAGGTTTTGTTAAGATGCAAAAAGATTCAGGCCAGATTCATCCTAAGAACATTGGGTCTCATAGCAGCAGCTATCATACTAGTCCCCCTTGCATATTTTCACATGAGGATTCTTCAGTGGATGCTGTTCACACAGTGGTCCTTCCAGCAACGCCCAATGTTTCACATAATAATGATCACACAGTCATGCAAAAACCAACTTGTTTGGTGGATGGTTTCCCCATCATTACACCAGGGCAGACCATTCGTTCTTCCTCCTCCAGTAGCTACGGTGACCACAGACGCCTCCCTGATCAGGTGGGGGGGAGGCATTTTCAGGGCAGAACAGTCCAAGGCACCTGGCAGCCTCACGAGTACCATCTGCATATCAATGTCTTGGAGATGAGAGCCGTGCTTTTAGCGTGGCAAGCTCTTCAGAACTCTCTTCCCACCGGGACCATTGCAATTCAAACAGACAATATGTCAGTAGTATGGTACATCAACAAGCAGGGCGGAAACCAAGTCCTACCCCTTATGTCAAGAAGCACTCAGACTTTGGCAGTGGGCGATCTCTTCCCAACGGTTTCTGATAGCAGCGCACATCCCTGGGAAGTCCAAGGTTATAGCAGACAGGCTGAGCAGAGCAACTGTCATGCCTCACGAGTGGTCTCTCAATCAGACTGTGGCGGACAAAATCTTCCACAAATGGGGTCAGCCTTGCTGCGACCTTTTTGCCACCCTCTTCAACAGCAAGTGCGACAATTTCTTCTCTCTCCTCTCTCCTCCCTCCTCCCTCTTCCCAGACACTTCCCCAGAGACGCTGTAGTTCACGATCGGCCTCAGGGACTTCTTTATGCATTCCCTCCATTTCCCCTGATTCCCAAACTAATACAGAAAGCTACCACATTGGGATGCAAGATGATCCTCATTGCCCCTTACTGGCCTCGACTAATTTGGTTCCCGTTCCTGCATCATCACCTCCTGGAGCAGCCCTGGACCCTGGACCCACTTCCAGACCTCCTGATCCATCAATTGGGTGGGCTGCACCAATCTCTTCAATCTCTCCAGCTCACTGCTTGGTTTCTCCACTTCCGACCTTAGCCAGGCTTCCGAACATCTCCCACTCGGTGCATGAAATCATCTTATCCTCGCATAAGTCTACCACTAGAAAAACTTATGCTAGTAAGTGGAAACGTTTTTCCTTATGGGCAGAGACCAGGAATATAGATCCCTTTTCAGCCCCTGTGCACCATATTTTAGAATTTCTAGCGGAACTTTTTCGAGCTGGATCCTCTTCTGCCACGATTAGAGTTCAGCTAGCTGCAATTTCAAACTTTCGTACGGGCCTAACTGATACAAGCATCATGTCCCATAAGCTTTGTAAAGCCTTTCTTAAAGGGACCACTCTACTCAGGCCCCCAGTAAGAGAACCCCTACCTCCGTGGGATCTGAATTTGATTTTAGCTTCCCTGATACTGCCCCCCTTTGAACCGGCACCTTCTTGTTCCTTGAAGTTTCTTTCTTGGAAAACCCTTCTTCTGGTTGCAGTTACGTCGGCTAGAAGAGTTTCTGAACTTCAGGCTCTTTGTGTTCGTCCTCCTTACCTAGGTTTTTCACAAGGATAGAGTTTCTCTTCGGACTAACCCTTCCTTTCTTCCAAAGGTTACTTCTGATAATAATTTGAATCAGTCCATTGACCTATCTGTGTTTTTTCCAAATTATTCCATCAAGGCAGAATACAAGTTACATCAGTTGG
This sequence comes from Protopterus annectens, assembly GCF_019279795.1. Classification (NCBI taxonomy): domain Eukaryota; kingdom Metazoa; phylum Chordata; order Ceratodontiformes; family Protopteridae; genus Protopterus; species Protopterus annectens. The sequence goes on from NC_056733.1 coordinate 92,485,396, forward strand.
ATGTTCATAGACAATTACGCTTTTACTTGCATAGAACCAACCAAGTCAGAAAATCAGACCAGTTGTTCCTGTCCTATGCTGAGGGTAAACAAGGTATACCGGTGTTAAAAGTAACCTTATCTAGTTGGTTGACATCTATTATTACATTTATATATTGGTTAAGGAATAAAGAACTTCCTGCTAAACCAAAAGGTCACTCCACCAGAGCTCTAGCTATTTCAGTGGCTTTTCAGGCCAGATTGCCAATGGAAACTATTTGTGCGGCAGCTACATGGGCTAATCCACATACCTTCATTTCACATTATAAGCTGGATGTGGCCTCCAGGAGCAGAGCTGATTTTGGTTCCACTGTTCTGAAGAGTCTGTTCCGATGAGCCACCCAGGATTGAGGTGCTAGGGACGCTGTCCCATCCGGCAAGAATGAAGGCGAGATAGACAACTTAACATTAAGAAGTTATGTACCTACCATAACGTTCCATGTTAGTTGTCTTCTTCTCGCCTTCTTTCTTGTGTCCCACCCTCCATCCCCCTATCCTAGTAGACTGAGAAGAGTTCCTTATGTTTTTTTATCACTGGCTGAGTCTTCTCTGGCTATAACTTCTGACTATCAGTCTCTCCAGTAGGTTCATGTATCCTACTACAGTTTACTGTATTATTATAATTGTTATTATTATGCCTGTAGTTAGGTTTACCAAACGAGATCTGGGTATCTAGCGCCAGGCATCATGAGATATAGGGGGGCCTCAAGCCAGTAAGCAGATCTCGATCTTTTGAAGATGGTCGAGTCGGAGCCGAGGATCGTCTCCGAACCCCAACCAGCAAGAAAGAAGGCGAGAAGAAGACAACTAACATGGAACATTATGGTAGGTACATAACTTCTTATTAACTGACAAGAAAATAAGCCATATTAACATTTTTTTCCATTCACATAAATTATACATCACATATCTGCTCTTTCTTTGAAACTGTTATCAGTTCAGCATTATATAACTTGCTGAAATCCTGCCTTTTCTTAAACCTCACTCTTATTCCTGAACATTAGTATGCGTGTATTGTTCCCACAATTTCCATTTATTTATATGTAATTTGGTAATTCCCTTTTTCTAAAGATCCCTCTTCCAGTTTGTTTATCTCTTTTATAATATTCAGTACTTTAAATACAATTGGTTTAGACTTTGACTTCCATTTTCTAGTAATTGTTTTTTGTTGTTTTTTTTTTGGCAAATAGCACAATTAAACTTAATAAGACCTTACTATGTCTAGGCAGTATAGATCTGTGTACCATCTCAGAAATCATTTCCTTAGTTACAACCATTTGCTCACCAAATATTTCTGACAAGGGCACTATCTGGGGAATTTTTAAAATCTGTCAACTCATCACACTCCGAAAATATATGTTCCCAGTTACTTCTTTGCTCTCCATCGCACCATCAAAATTTGCTGTCTACCTGAGGGGAAATTCTTTGAAGTCTGCTTGGTGTATAAAAATACCTGGTCTGGCTTCTATTTATGTGATGGACAATCAGTAAATCACCCCTATATAACTTAAATTTGTAGGTCACATTTGGGTTGCACGGCTAGGCTTATTAGGGCTGCAGTGGTCGTTAGTCTTGTATACACCTACAAACTTATGCAAATACTTCCAAGCAAAAATTATAAACCTTCTAGACTTTGCTGCATACTTGGGATACATTGTTCTTTTGTGAATTTCTTTTCTAGTGCCTCTTCCCAATCTCTTCTAAACTTCTCTGATGGATTCTTGTAGTTAACATGCAATATTTTATTTGCCCTACTAATTAATCCATTTTAACAGCAGCTTCCCTCCTAGATTCAGCTTAGAACTCTACTCAAGCAGGGCTTTCAGTTAAGATTCCTCTATTCCTTTATCTTTGCCTATACTTTGCATCCAAAATCCAATTATGTCCTTATTTCTTTAACTACCACCCATCCTGCTTCATCGTAATCCCTTTCCATTTTTAAGTTATAACCTTCTATTTCTGTTATGTATATGAGACTTAACTGTGTAGCTGTAAAATATCCCTATGTTGTATTGGAAGGATCAACTTATCCCACTTAAGTCTTCCCCTCTTCCTCTCCGAGACAAATTTCTTTAACTCTTTATTAATTATTGTACATGACTTCTCTAGTTGATGAAAATATGGCTGACTTCTAAATAAATCTAAAGGGATTAAAAGCATTTTTACTGCTTGTATCTTACTATGCTTATCCATAAACAAGAGCTTCTAGTTTGTCAGTTTTTGTATTATCTTTTGTTTAGTCTCTTCCCACATATCATTAGCTGTCATAACAGAAACCTTTTTAATACATACTCCTAAGTTCTTCATCTTTGTGTGCCCCCTTAAATATGGGTATTGCTGAAGCAGTTTGTGTGTTGGTACATAATTTATGACTATAACTTTTGTTTTATAATCAGTAATTTTATATCCAGAAAAGACTTGAAACGGCCTCAAAATATTCTGCAATACTAAGATGTCCTTTTCTGGATTAATTAGGTAGATACAAAATAATGTTACCTGCAAATAAAGACAACTTTTCTTGATTACCATGCCAATTATATCATTGCATTTCTAAGTCCGTTATTTTCTTTGCTAGTGGCTCTGAATATAAAGCAACTAAAAAGGGGGAAAGAGGACACTCCAGCCTGTCCTCGGTTTTTTTTTTTTTTTTTTTTTTTAGGTTCATAGGTTAGTACTAAACTAACTGCTCTTGCGAGCCATTTTAAGCCTAGCCAATTATCCCTTGTGAGACTCAAACCCTGCACCTTGTGTTTATAAGGCAAACACCTTAACCATTAGGCCACCCTCCCTTGAAATACAACTTGTCATAAGGAACCCTCACACTTGAATTCTTGCCTCTGATCCTTAATATAGCCTCCTAATTAACCTTAATATAGTGTCCAGAAATTCAAAACCTTCTGCTGTCCTACCCATAAAATCCCAGCTTTTGAAAAAAATGTTGTCAAATGTTTGCCTCCCCTCCATAAAACCACATTGATCCATATTTATCAATTTTGGCAACAACTTTGCCATTCTTTTAGCTGTTATAGACATAAACACTTTTGTAATCATGGTTTAAAATTGAAATAGGCCTATATGAACCTGTATCTGATAGGTTTTTGCAGTCTTTAGGTATTACAGGCAATGCAGCTTTCTTCTGGGATACTATTAAACAAAACCTTCCAGATCTTTATCACTTCCATGTCTGCAAAGAAGTCAAGAAGTCTGCAGCTAAAGGCAGTTGTGCATTATGTTTTGAGTGAAATCTGCAAAGATTCATTGCTGGCTGCTTTGCATATGTAAACAATTAATCTTGAGTGTTCTGCGCAGTTCAGTTAGAAATATTGAAATTACATAACATGATTAAGAGCTAGGCAACCTCCCTAGCAGCCTTAATAATTTAAGGCATTTAATAGACTGGTGTGTAGTTTAGTTTTATTTAAAGATAGCCAGTGCACTTTTTCTTAGGGCTACAAGTTAATGTTTTCTGGAAAGCATACAAACTGTTTTTCATATCTGGGTGGGAAGTATAGATAAGAAAAGTATAGACAGCAATCAGAGTAAGTGGGAACACAAACTGTAGCATGTGCTTTAGCATGGGTAACCTTAATTTTAGGTTAAATAATACCTGTAGGTGCAGCTGTCGATTTGAGGCAACTGTTCCTACCTGTAGGAGTAAACTTATTTTTTTAAGCTGTGCATAGTTTTGTGTGCTTGTTATAAGTTAATAGGGAAGGGGATGTTCTGAAAATGTATTTAATTTTTTTGTTTGAGTTTTGTTAAAACAAAGTCTTAGAAATGTGAGCTAGGTTATCCTGTAGATGAGAAAAACAACTGTATAAAATATCATCTTATAATCATTAATGTGTGCATGTAACACAAAAGTTAAAAATACATATTAAAAATGTTGAGTATAATAGGTGGGAACAGTTACTTTTTATCATAATGGCTATGCTGTTATGTTGGAATGTAAATAAGCTTTGCAGCTATATACAAAAATTGAAGAGTATTGAATTATATCAAGAAATGCAGAGTGCAAATAGCTATGTTACAGGAAACACATTTAGAATGAAATGGGTATGTGATAAAGGATTTTAGGATGGTTATTCAGTGGAATATCTGTGACAAACGAAAAGGAGACTATTTAGATTAATAACTAGAGGAGCTCCAGTAGTGATAGAAGAGGGAGAAAATAATGTTAGATTTGTAATAGTAAGGGGCTTCTAGCAAGGAAGGAGGATTATGCTGGCGTGTACTTATATTCCACCTAAAACTGTTACAGTGGAGCTTAAGAAAATGCTAAGAGAAATAGTCAGCTTTTAGCAGGGAATATTACTTATAGGTAGGGACTGGAATTTAATTTGTAATAGGGAGGATGTATCTGGAGGAACTTATAAAAAATATAACAAAAGTAGGTAGATTTCTGAAGAAATGTATGAAAATATTTTGATATAGAAGATGTGAATTCAGTAGTAGGAACTCAGCTCAGAATTTACATATTATTCACAAAGGTGCAGTAACTGGGCTAAACTAGACAGAAATTGTATTTCACAGGAACATGTGCATTTAATTGAAAGCTTAAACAAACATCCAATAACTATTTTATATCATGTGCCAATAGTAACTAAAATAAATATGCAGGGTAATGAAGTAGAAATGAGGCACTGGCACTTCCCCACCTGTCTGTTTGACAGAGAGGAATTTAAAGAATGTGTAGTGGAAATTATTTGGAAGTTATTAGGGAATATAGAAATTGCTTCAGAAAATATAGCTAGAGAGTGGGATAAAATGAAAGAGTAGTTTAAAATTAGGGTAGAAATAAATAAAGAGTAAGAGTTATGGTTAAGAAGTAAGAATTATTAGAGGGACTGACAAAGATTAAAGTATTGCAGAGTAGGGGGAATCTCACAGAACAAGAAGAGGTGTAACTACAGAGTGCTAAAGAGAAAATAAGGGAGTATCTCTGTAATCTGCATGAGTTTAGAAAGATTGCTGTTAAGCAACTGATGTTTGATAATAAGTCAAGAGCACAAAAGCTTTTAGCACAACAGCCCAGCAACAGAAAGTAGAAGGGATTGTTGGCAAGCTTAGGGAGTCTGTAGCATAGAAAATAACCAGAGATCCTGTAGAGGTATTAGAAGTATTTCAGACATTTTATGAAAATCTGTATAAAGAGGAGAAATGTGGAAATCATGAAAAAGTACACATGCAAATGTTTATGGAAGAATTAAGTACGCCAAAGTTAGAGGTTTTGTTTAACAATATTTTAAAAGGAGGAGAAGCAACGACATCCTGGAAAAAGATGTGGTGGCTCTAATACCTAAAGATGGTAAAGACCCATCAGATCCAACTTCATAAACATCCATTTCAGTTACAAACCATGATTATATCTTTAATGGCTAAGGGGATGGCAAAGGTGATGCCAGTATTGATGGATATGGATCAGTGTGGTTTTATGGAATGGAGGAAAACATTTGGCAACATTAACAGAACACTGACGATCCAGAGGGAAGCAGAGTTTAAGAAAATACCGCTATTGTTGGTGAGTCTTGATGCAGGAAAGTATTATCAAAGTAAGCTGGGATTTTATGAGTAAAGCAGAAGTATTTGCATTCCCTGACAAAATAAGGTTAATTAGGAGGATATATGAGGGATCGCCGGCAAAAACTAAAGTAGGAGAGGGTCATCTCTGATAAGTTCTATTTGAACAGAGGAACCAGGCAGAGTGTCTTCTTTTCCGTTTGTTATTTGCATAATATTTAGAACCATTGGCAAAGACAATAAAGGACTCAGAAATTCAAGGATATAATTGGTATGGGAATCAAGAAAAGTTGGCTTGATTTAAAGATGATATTATTTTGTACCTGATAAAATCAGAAAAGAGCATTTCATGTTATGGAACTTTGACAGTTTCAAGTCTTTTCTGGATTCATTAATGAAGATAAAACAAAGGCAATAGCTGTAAACTGTGTACCCACACATAATTGGTTCAGCAATATCCGTATTTATGGGGAAATGATAAAATGAATTACTTAGAAGTATGGGTTAAAATGATTCTGTTATGGCAGCTAAAGATGCGTGGAAAGAGACTAAACAAAAATAATACAAAAACTAAGAAACTGGAAGCTCTGTTTTATGGATGTGGATAGCAAGATACAAGAAGTGAAAATGTTTTTAGTCCGTTTAGCTTTATACATAGGTCAGTCATATTTTCATCAACCTGAGGAGAAGCTGTGGATAGCAATTAAAAAAAGAGTTAAAAATGTTATCAGAGAGAAGAGCGCAAGAGTCAAGTGGGATAAGCTGATCCTTACAAAAGAACAAGGTGGTTTGGATTTCCTGATTTGAAGGGGTAGTTCAGAGCTACACAGTTAAGGCTCCTATACATAGCACAAGCAGAAAGCTATAGTTCAAAGTGGAAAGGGATAATAATGAAACAGGAGGGAAGGTCAAGAAATAAGGAGAGATTGGGATTTTGGTCGCAGATCCTTAAGGAGAATAATGATAGCCATACAGAATATTGTATTCATAAAGTAACAGAAAGTATTCTAAGAACTAAGCCAACACAGGAATGGTGAAAAGAGATTCTGTTGACAGGAAAGACTGCAATTAGGAGAACAGGGAATAGGCAGGAGGGGGCTAAAATTTACTGGAGAAAACTGGCAAAAAATAAGTTACTTGGAGCAAATAATTAAAGAGGAAAATGTAATAGAATGTGAAGAGGCCAAGAACACATTTGGACTGCAGGTGTGATATTAGAGCCCTTGTCACTGAAATGAACAACCCAGGAGCTTAATAAAATCCATCAAAGCCAAGAATGAGGTTAAAATAGCTATCCAAGCCAAAGACAATTATAGGAATTTTTTAGTTATGTTCGTTATCATAAAAGCACAGTGCAGCAATGAAGACAAAATGGTACACACCGCATATCTTGATCTGGCCAAAGCTTTTGACGCAATTCCCCACTCAGGCATAGTAGAAAAACTAAGTAAACTGCCAATAACCCCCTACATCTCCTGGTGGATTTCCATCTGGCTCACAAATAGGACTCAGATAATCAACATGGAGGAAGTTTTCTCCACAAAGAGGCCCGTCACCAGTGAAGATCCCCAAAGTTGTGTGTGGGGACCTCTCCTGTTTAGCATAAAAACAATACCAAAGGGCCCTGGATGACTAAGTTTGCATGTAAGTTAGGAGCAGTCAGTGACTCCCCAAATAACTTAGCCATCCTGCAGAAGGTTTGTCTCAAGTAAATAACTGGTGCCAAAATCATAGACTGAAAATAAAAAATGCATTATTATATCCTTTCAGAAGTCATTTACCCCATACCCCAGGGAATTACCATAATGACAATATGCCCCTAAGAGTTGACCCAATTTTTTGGGATTTGGGAACTTATGTGGACAGTGACCTAACTTTTGACTGACATGTGTCTGTTGTTCTAAGAAAGTCTTTCTATATTACACAGCTTATAAACAAAGGGATTGTGTCTAGATATAGGGATATCATTGTCCTTTACCCAGCCCTCATTAGGCCAGTCATTGAATATAATGTCCCCTTTTGCATGTATCTGTCCAGACAAATGCAACAACTGGAAGGCCCACAGAGATCCCTTACTAAAAGGATTTAAGGCCTAAACAAGATGTCCTATATGGACCAGCATAAATCTCTGTCACTCTACTCATTATCCTACAGACTGCTAAAAGGTGACTTGTGTCTGGCCTACAAGGCATCTTCTGACCCATTATGATGGATTTACTGTACATCAGCAGTCAAATAGCATCAGATGTACTCAGTCAAGGGATCTAAACCTCTTCTGCAACACCAACAGAGCAGTTTGGAAGGACGGGTTTATCTCGCAGAGGATACCGCTTCTGTGGAACAGACTCCTCATCCACATAAAACAAAGTTCATTGCATCAGAGATCTTTGGATGAGAAACAGAAAATTTACCACGGGACTGCCTTCTGCACTATTAATGGACAAAGGAAACTCCTAAATGCTTTATTCCATGCATGGGTTCCCTCAAATTATCTGTGGTATGATCTCAGTTTTCATTAGGGGTAATATATAAATCTGATGTCCTTTTCATTCATTCATTCCTCAGCTGATGGGTTTGGATCTGACACTTGGATCCAACTCAGCCACTTCTGCCAGATCATCGGATCCAATAAATCTCAAGCTTCTCCCTTTACCCACAATGTCCTGCCAACATAACATACCCTAGATCTCATTTGCCACCATTAGCTTCAGCACGGATCCCTTTACTCTCGAGTGTTTCATTGCTGATTTTTGAGTTTTTCAATACCTATTGGTTTGTGAGTTAATCATTTTATCTTTGTAATTTACTGTTTCTCTTCCTCCCTTCAATAATCTCTAAGCTAGTCATAACTATTTTCTGACTTTTTTGACTACTGTTTTTAGTACAATTTCTGATACCATTGTTGGTATCTCTTCTTACTGTGTGGAGCTTTTTATCTGACATTGTTGGTAGTTTTCTCTCCTTCTTTCTCTTGTCTCTCCCTTTTCTGTATATAAAAAAAACCCCTTTCTGTATTTATATTTTTTGCTAAAACTTTTGTCTCTAAAGAGTTTATTAGTGCTTTATCCTCCTTGTTGTGTTGTAGGGTTTGGATATGGCTGACAAACCTACAGAATTCAAAAACTGCATTATCTGTGGGTACAAGCTTCCCAACTCTGGTGCCCACAGGGAATGCATGTATTCTGTAGGTCCTACTCACCTCGGAGCGGACTGTTTGATCTGCTCTGGTTTCAATACCAGAGCTTTTAACGCATTGCAGAAATAAGATCATGTTAAGAGGTCTTCTTCCTTCTTCATCTACATACTCGGTCGCTGGGGCTCAAACCACTTCCAAAAAGCCTGACAAAACAAATCTGACTTTATGTCAAAAAAAAGGAGTCCCGTAAAAGGTCTGCTTATCATTCTTCAACTTCAGCATTGGCTTCTTCAAAGGAGTCCCTTACAAAGGTACATAAGTCGGATCCATCTGTCTTGGATCTGACCATTCTGAAACCCATGTACCCTCGGATCTGACCCCCGCCACTTCTCTCGAATCCATTTTTATCTAGGTGCCCTTCTCCTTTCCTGGAGGGGTCCTCACACAGACACTTCAGACCTCCATCCACCATGTTCTCTCTTAGATCTTCCAGAAACCTCTTGAAAGTTGATGTGGTTAGGATAATGAGAAAGTTCCTCAGAGCACAGATCCAGATGGGGGTTCTTCCAGCTCCATCTCCCACCAGGTCCACGAGCTGTCATTTGTCCACCTCCCCATTAGTGTCTCCTTCTCCAATCTAACCCATTGTTTTGGAGCCTTCGATTCTCTAGAGGTGTCTTCATTGTATCCAAAGACAATTTGTTCTTTGACTCTGATGGCTTCCTTGAGCTGACGGACACCAAGCCTCTCGGAGGTGGAAGACTCGGAGCTGAAGCATTGGTGCCGGACCTGGGGGATTGGAGTCCACTCTGAAGCTTTTGGAGCCATCTCTTTCCCTCAGGGCCTTAGCGCTGGATGGCTCAGGTCCGACTCCCTCATCAGGTGGAGTGCTGGTGGGGTCACAAGAGCCAACAGTCCAAGATATTCTGGCTTCAGTGCCACTGACTTCTGTGTCCCCTAGGCATTCTGGCCCTGATGTTGTGGAGAGGGTTTTCTTCTTGGCTAGAGAAGAGGCATCCCTACCCCTTCAGATCAGACAACTCTACCTCATCCCATTCTTTGCTCTGAGCCTCAACCATCCCTTCCACTGGGACGAACAGTCGAAGCGAGTCTCTTGACAGTCCATCAGGACATTATTATCCATTCTGATACTTCTCCAGAGCACCCCACTGAAAAAGTCCCTCAGAAGAGAATGTGTAAGATCAGGCACTTGGATTCCCCCAAGGATCTGTCACAGAGGAAACTGATTTTGATGCGGGGGAAGGGTCGCCCAGATCACAACCTGAAGACTTCTCCTTTGAAAACCTCCTGGAGTTCCTCAAACAAAAAGGTGGTTGGTCCTGCGACATCCTCCTCCCAGGAGGAATCTGTGTCCCTGGAGGCTTTAGGGTCTGGCCTGCCTACTTTTCTTGGGTGACCACCCCCAGCTGATGAGTTTATTGACCTTGTCTGTTTGTGGGTGTGGAAGGAGACGGACACTGTGAGCCAATACTGAAAATGCCAGACAAAGTTGTAGCCACCCCCCCCAAAGAACATATACAGTGGAGCAATGGAGGACCAGTTGATGCCTTGGTTGTGGCTGCAACCACAAAGAAAGAATTGGCAGAGCAGAGTTCTTCTCTCCACCCCCAAATAGAGAGTCTGGGGCTTTGGACAGATTTGGGAAGTGTGTGTACACTTCAGCGACCTTTGCCCTCCGGTTGGTGAATTACTTGGCATATTTTGTAGAACTGCAAAGAAATCTGACCTAGGAGCTTGCCGTATCTCTTTCTGTCGTCCATTGATGAAAACAGAATGCCTTGCAATTGGCCACCCTCCAGTACATCTTGAATGCATCCATGAGGTTGATCTCCGATGCTGTGGAAGGTATCTCACTGGCTGCAGGTTCAGGCATAGTCATCAGGAGATATGCCCCGATGTGTTGATGTGACTTTGCAGACCCTTTAAGTCTTCATTCATCAATGTGCCCCTTTGATGGATCTTCTCTGTTCAGCTCCAAGGTTAAGGACACACACTCCAGATGTAAGCAAGAGGGTGTATATTTTACATCTCCTCAAAGACCTTTCTCTAGGAGCTATTGAGGAGGTAGAAAAATTTGGTTTAGTAAATCTCAAGGTCCTTTTTAAGATTCACAAGGAGATAGTTCCCCCAGGGTTAGATGGGGGAATCTCAAATGGAAGATGCCGCACACGCATCAGAGGTGGCTCGAAGAACCATGGCTTTAGAGATTCTTCCTCAAGTAATCCCTATCAGCGCTCTTGAGGCCCGACATTTGCTATGTGGGGGACAGTTGCAGGATGTTTGTCTCTGCACCAGAGACCCTGGCTATCTATTATAAAAGATTCGAGGTGCAGAGAATCATATCCAGAAGTTATACCATTTTCCCTAGTCCATCCCACCATTATGAGAAAAATCCCTGATGTTCCACCTAGTCAGAGGGAAGCAACATCTCTAGAAATAAAAAAGCTGCTAGAAAAAAAATAGACACCTAAGAGGTTCTCCCAGACCATAGAGGGTCAGGAACTTACTCAAAGTTCTTCTTCTTAATGCCAAAAAAGACTTAAGAACAATTCTGGATCTCAGCAAGCTGAATCAGTTTGTACAGTATTCAAAGTTTTGGATGTTCGTGGGTCAGTGCATTTTGCCTCTACCCCGAAAGGACTATGGGATGTGCTCTCTAGATCTTCAGGATGCATACAATCACATCAAAATGAACAGGCACTCCAGAAAGTTTGTGCGCTTCTTTCTGGGAGCCAGTCATTACTAGTTAAGATCACTGCCCTTTGGTCTCACCACACCTCCCAGGGTGTTCACTACATGTATGGCAGTGGTAGAAGCTCACTTGAGACTGCTGGGAATCTGGATGTTTCCATATCTAAATGACTGGGTCCTAACTGCATCATCCAGGCATTGACTTCTGCAGGCAAGGGACTACTTGCTCCATCTGTGTTTTCATCTGGAAATCACAGTCAGTTACAACAAGTCTCAATCCACTCCTGCACAGACACTGGAGTTCAAAGGTGCTCTGCTGGACATAGTCAGTCAGATAGCCTCTCTTCTCAATACTCAAATAAATACGCTGAGGTCCCAAGTCAAGAAAGTGGTCCAAAGTTCTTCTCTTCCAGCCTGGTTAATATAACAAGCCCTGGGATCCATGACAGCTATCACCCTCACTCCTTTGGCCAGGTTCCATACAAGAATATTTCAGTGGACTCTTGTCAAATCAATGGTCTGTTCTTCAACTTATATTCAGTTGATTGCTAGACAGCCGAAGCTCTCCTCCCTGGTCCATTGTATCTTATTTTCTCAATAGGCTTCTGCTAGAAAGATTTACAGGAGTAAATGAAAAAGATTGGTTTTCTGGGCCCTTAATAAAAATTGTGACCCTTTGTCAGCACCTGTGCTGTCTATCCTTGAATTTCCAGTTTCAATTTTTATTGAAAGTGCTAGTTTCTGAACTTTTAAAGTCCAATTGGCTGCCATTTCTATTTTTCCCCTGGGAGAAAAATAACTCTACCTTAGCCTCTTCTAAAATATGCCGGGGCTTTCTCAAAGGAGACTTTTTGGTTAGGCCACCATTAAAAGATTCCACTCCTCCTTGGGATTTAGCTGTCATGCTTCAGGCCTTAACACAATCTCCCTTTGAACCCTCAGTGCAGGCCTTAAATTTTTGTCTTGGAAAACTATTTTTCTGGTTGCTATCACATCAGCTAGATGGGTATCCAAACTCCAGGTTCTATCTTCTAAACTTCCTCACCTGTTTCTTCACAAAGTAAAGGGACCCTTGCAACCAAATCCATCTTTCTGGCTTAAAGTAGCTTCTGAGTCCAACATTAACCAGGTCATTAATCTCCCAGTTTTCTTTATCAACTTTTCAAATAAGGGGGAGCATAAGCTTCACCGTTCGAATGTGCATAGATAACTTCATTTGTACCTCTGCCGAACCAAAGACTTCAGGAAATCTGACCAGTTATTTATTTCATTTTCTCCTAAAAGATTCTGCAAACCAGTGTCTAAAGTTACATTGGCCAAATGGTCAACAGATTGTATCATTTTTGTCTATGGTAAAATGGGATTGCCCTCATCTAAGCCTTCTAGAGCTCATTCCATGAGGTGTATGGCAGTTTCTTCAGCCTTTTGTTCAAGGGCTTCATTAGATGATATTTGTGCAGCTGCAGCTTGGGCAAATTTTCACACCTTCATTGCTCATTACACATTAGATTTGATTTCCAGGAAGAGAGCGGCCTTTGGCACTGCAGTGCTCCAGAATATCCTTTCAAAGGGGCCTCCTAAGGTTACAGTAGCTGGGGACTCTGCCCCATCAGTTGAGGAATGACTGAAAAAGATAGCATCAGATAAAAAAGTTATGTACTCACCATAATGTTCCATTTGTGTTGTCCATTTTCATTCTTCCTCAATTTCCTGCCCACCTGTCCCTTCCTTTGCTTTTGGAAGGATCTAAGAGTTATACAGGAACCTCTCTTTGTTCCTTGTGTCATGAAAGGAGATACTGCCAGCATGGCTATATGGAATTTTGTAAATAATTGTGTCATTTGTGTCCACATGATTTATATAGGATGTTTGTGCTACAACTGTGTTAGAACTGTATGTCATATGTATATCAAACTGGTCTGTACAGACATGTGTGTTGGAAAGGTATTTTATAAAGTGCTTGTGCTTAAAATGTAACCACAGTGAGCCCTGCTTGAAGTGAATCATAAATGTACATGCACTATTGTAACTGTTTAAATGTACATATTTTAACAGTGGAAACTGGAGTACAGGAGGTTAACTTCAGAAAAATAGCTGAAATTAATTTACTTTATAGGCTAGGATGGTGACATAATACTGTACTAGGGAGCTTTCAGCATTGTCTCTAGGTTGGACTAATTACTAGTCTTGTAATGTGGAGGAATGTAATTTTCTTATGACTTCCAGCATCTGCCAAAGATCTGAGGTCTATGTATTTTCACAGGTAGATGCTAAATACTGCCAGCTTCCAGCAGTGGGGGTTTCACCTGGGATAGAGTCAGATGACAAGAAATTATGTCATTCTGCAAGCTATCCCAGCAGTTACATTTGATATATTAATTTGAGAGCTCTATGAGAAGAGAGGGCATTCTGTACTCTGTCTTGGACCTGACAAGAACTATTCAGCACATCTGCCTTGCTCTAATGAAGTATGTTTCTAGGGTATAGTAACTCTCTTAGATATAGTCAGTAATATAGCAAAGCTTAATTTAGATATTTTTCTTTATTTGAAACTGTCCTGCAATGTTGTTTTAAATATTTCCTGTGATTTTGAACTCTGATGTCACTGTGAATGTATGCTAAGTATTATCTTGTTCTTTTATTATTTATTATTAAATATATGTAAACATTTCCTTGTGGCTGATCTGTCTAGAGATATTTAAGTTCCAAGAGTACTTGCATATTTATTTAGTGACACTGTGTGGGCCACTCCTAATAGCCATGCTCTTGGTCAAACTACCATTTGTATTAATATTAATATTATACAGTAAGATTGGACACCCTTTAAGACCCTTAAAGTAGCTGATAAGGAGTTGGATGCTGGCAGTGATAACTACCTTATAGTCTGGGCAAAAGGGGGCATAGCTAGTAAACCTGTGCCAGCCTTTCCCAGTTGTGTGTGTTTGTGTAAATCAAGCAAGAGTGTGTGTGGCAGCTAATTGGGTAGGGACACAAAGCACTGGTTGGACAGAGAGGGTGCTGGAAGTCTTGTCTTGGCCATTCAGCGGAAACTTCAGCTCTGTATCTGTGCCATGGGGAGTCTTACTGGGGATCAGGAGAAAGAGGGAAAAACAGTCTCAGACTGACTGTGGTCTCTGTGTGCTCTTAAGGGAAATTACACTTGATGCAGAGAGCTGCTTCTGGAAATACTGTGTGTGTACTTGTCATCTTCCCAGTGTATGCCCCCCACTATTGCCAGTGATGAGGATTAAGGCTCCTTGATTACTGGCCCACTGGTGGGTCATCCCATTATTGGTTGGCAGTGGTGGGATCACCACATCACATATTAGGATTCAGTGGTGTGGATATTGAACTCCTGTAGCATGTAAACAGTGGTCACTAAAGAAGGTGCTTGTACTGTCAAGCAGCCACACAGTAGACATTCAGAGTTTCATATCACAATAGTTTTATTTTTTTTTTGTGTTAGATTAGTTAGGGAGAGCAGGCAAGGATGTCAGCAGAGGAGTATGGCAAGCTGACAGGGAGCCAGTTGGCTGAGATGTGCCAAAACCAAGGATTGGTGCATGCCAACCTGACTAAAGCAGAAATTATTGCAGCCTTAACTGCAGCTGCATCACAGACCAGCAACCAGAAGGACAACCAGATAGGCATTGGGGATGTACAACTCTCAGAAAATGGACAGTTCAGCTTTGCCTCAGAGGACATAAAAATCTGCTGGAGTTAAAGATACTTGAACTGGAGGCCAACGGTTGGCACTAGAATCAGCAGAGAGACTGTGGCATTTGGAAGCTGAGGAAAGGGTGAAACAGGTGGTGTTAAAATCTGCAGAGAGACGGAGATGTCTGGAAGCCAAAGAAAATGAGAGGTGAGGCAACATGAAAAGGAAATGCTGACTCTTTGCCAAGGTCATGGAGGTAATGGGGAATAATGGGGAATGGAGTAACCGAACCCCAGAAGCAATAAAGTTCAGTAACTTTCTTCTACAATTTACAGAGGGTGATAATTTTAATAGTTTTCTTCATATGTTTGAAAGGGTTTTTAAACAGTGTAATGGTGACTAAGGGCCCTGGGTACAGTTCATGACCCCCTTACTCATGGCAAATATGTAACTGCTGTTTCTAAATTGTCTGATACTGATTGCTTAAATTGTAATACAGTTAAAAATTGTTTATTGGAATGCTTTAAGTTAACACCTGAAGCTTAAAAAAAGTTTTGTGAACATAGACGCAAGGCAGATGAAAGTGTGTGTGATTATATTCCTGAGTTAAGCACTTATTTTCATAGATGAGTGAGTGGTGTTAGGTCACCACTTTTGAAGGGCTGGTAAACCTTTTGGTGAGGGAACAAGCCCTTAGCACTTTGCCTGAGGACTTGAGGATTTAGTTGGCAGATAGGGAATGCGCTACTGCAGATGAGTTGGGGAAAAAGGGAGACCTATACCTAGCAAGCAGGGCATCACTGCATGGGAAAGGGATACCCAGTGCTGCACATGTGTCTAAGGGATCCCATGGCGGGAGCCTAAACTGCCCCAGCAGAGTCCATCAGTAACAGGAGAAGCCACTAGTTCAGGTACACGGCCGGGATCAAGGGTTAAATGTTTTAAATGTAAGTCATGTGGCATATAGATGTCCACTGAGGCAAGGTGGGGGAACAAAAAGTGGGAGAGCCAGTAAGTGCGAATGACAGAATGCCAGCAGTAAGTTGTCTGGAGACAACAAGGGTATCAAACTACCACAAGAGGTTATATCCTGTCTTAGTAGATGGGAAACAGGCCACTGCTAAGAGAGACATAGTCTCTGACCTAACCATTGTGAATTTTGCAATGGCTAAAAAGGACCACTACTTGCTTGAGCAGTCTACTCCAGTCAGAGCTTTAGGAGGGACCCCATTCCAAATACCTTTGGCTAGGGATCACCCTCTTGACTGGGAGGGTGGAAATGGAAGCAAGCAAGTAGGTGTGTTTAAGGATATCCCTGCAGATGTCCTGATAGGAAATGATTTTGATAATACAGTACCTTGTGTGCATGCAGTTACATGCACTGAGGCTTGGAGACAAGCATGTGGGTCTGGTAGCCTAGGGGGACCCAGACAGACCACACATTTGAAGCTAGGACTCGTGAGGTGGCTACTTCAGGAAGGGAGTTACCTAGTAGCAGTAAGACTGAAGGTGAGCCATGGCTGCTTGTGGATACTGATGGTCCCTTTGACAGAGTGACTGCAAGGGCAGAGGTGATTAGTACTACCCAGGCTGACAGTGAGGCACCGCTGTCAGTGGATGCCAGACTTCCTGTGGAAAGGGAGCTGTGGAAGGTTACAAACAGAGAGTTGAGGCAGGCTCAGCTGTCAGACCCTACATTACAAGGCTTGAGGGAGGTAGCCAGGGAGGTGCCTGATTCAGAAGGAAAAGGGGAATCTGCATACTGGGACAAATGGTTACTGTATAGAGAGTAGACCCCTGAGAGAGGGCTAGAGGGTGAGAGAAAACAACAGTTTGTAGTGCCCAGAGCCTACCGTCTGGCACTTCAGCCATAGCCCATGACATTCCTTTTGCAGGTCATATGAGCATAAAGCGTACCAAGAGACGTATTATGCAGAATGTTTATTGGCCTGGGATTTCCAGGGATATAACAGGGTACTGTGGGACATGTGAGCAGTGCCAGAAGGTAGGCAAGGCAGGATACAAGGTCAAAGCTTCTTTGATGCCTTTGCCTGTGATTGAGGAGCAATTTCAAAGGGTAGCTGTGGACATTGCAGTGCTCTAAGTATCCCAAGTTACACAGGAAAGAAATATATCCTAGTGGTAGTAGACTAAGCTACCAGTTAACCCTGAGGCAGTGGCTCTGTCCTCCAGTGAGGCAGAAAAGGTGATAAATGCTTTGTTAAAGATGTTTCAGCAGGGTAGGTTTCCCAAAAGAAATACTGACAGACATTTGAGTTAGAAAGGTATTTTATAAAGTGCTTGTGCTTAAAATGTAATCACAGTGTGCCCTGCTGGAAGAGAACAGAAGTGTAAGTGTTCATACATTATATTAACTGTTTAAATGTATATATTTTAACAGTGGAAACTGGAGTACCGGAGGTTAACTTCAGTAAAATGCTCTTAAGAGAAATTGCATGTGATGCAGAGAGCTGCATCTGGAAATATTGTGTGTATTTGTCATCCTCCCAGTGTACGTCTCCCACTGTTGCCAGTGATGAGAATTGAGGCTCCTTGATTACTGGTCCAGTGGTGAGTCGTCGCACATTGTTTGAGCTCCAGCTTCCTTTTTTCCTCTCTGCATTAATAGGTTGCCCTTCAATATGTAGGGGCAGCAAACTTGATCTGAGGTTTACTAGGTTGGTGGGGTGTTATGGGTAAAGGGAGGAGCTTGAGAGTTCTTGGATCCAATAATCTGGTAGAAGTGGCCGAGTCAGATCAGAGTGTTGGATCCGAACCCATCAGTTGAGGAAGAATGAAAATGGACAACAGAGATGGAACATTATGGTGAGTGCACAACTTTTTTTTTATCAGTCATGGGGTGGGTAAGGCCAGTCTATAACCAAATGGGATAATGGCCCACAAGGGCAGCTAGCCTAATACTTACTATGAAACTTTACGGAAGAGGAACTGGGAACATATGTTTTGAGAGTGTAATAAGTTGGTAGACTTTAAAAATTCCCTATAGAGTACTCTGTCAGAAATATTGGGTGAGCAGATGGGTGTAACTAAGGACATTTTTTTTTTGAGCTGGAATACAGGAACTGAATTGCCTAGACTTGGTAAGGACTTGTTAATTTTAAATCTGGTGGCTCTCAAAATCCAGTTACTAGAAAATGGAAATCAAAGTCTAAACCAACTCTATCTGAAATATTGAATATAACAACAGAGATAAAATAACTGAAAGTGGGATCTATGTTTTGTATTAATGAGGTGTAAGGGAATACAGGACTTGAACAATTTATCTAATGCTGATTTGATGATAAATATACAAAATATATGTGATTTATAATGTTTGCAACTGGGAACATGTTAACATGGTTTGTTGTCTTTTTTTACAAATGTATATTTGCCTGTATCTTAAGTAATAATTCAGTAAATGTGTTAAAAATAAAATAAATCTTTGCAGATGTACAAAGCTTAGCATTTTTCATAGCTTTTATCATTTTGTCTTATTTTTTTCAAGCCTTCTTACAAAGAAAAAAACACCTATTTATAGCTTATGCCAAGGGCATTAATCTAGACATTCATCCTTGTAAAAAATAAGAGAAAATATCTTAATTCTACATGTAATCCCCACCCCAGCTTCTTCACCCACCTCTAGCATAAACCTCCCCATTCCATATTCAGCCAACATTTTATTCTTTCAGCCAAGTATGCAACCTGTGCTACCACTTGTGCTTATTGTATGTGAGGAAATGGAGCAGCTGGCCTATGGAAACTAGCCAGAGGAGACCTTCTCCTTCTGATCAGTTAGACATTATGGAGTTTCAATGAAAAAATGTATATATAAGCTACTGCTAAAGGAGACTCACAAACAAAAACAGTAAATCCAAAAAATATGTATAAGTGAGTCAAACCACCATGGTCCAGCCAAGTAAATGTCCAAAAGATGTATAAAAAGGCAAACAATTTATTGGAAAAAAGGTTAGCGCTTTCGCGGAGTTACCGCTTCATCAGACCAAATACTGAATGAAAGTAAAAACCACATATTTAAAAAAACACTCAACCAATCAGTAAGGAACGATTAAAACAGAACCTATTAAAAACAAATGGTGATGTAAGATAATGTTTGTTTTTAATATTACATATTACATATTTTTTGGACATTACGGACTTTGCAGGAACAGAAGCCCCTGTGCTACAGACTGAGACCACAACAGTGAATGCTTATCCCCATCTAGGTTCCCATGATGCCCAAATGCTAAAATCTGAGACCAGAACAGTGAGTATTTCCTTCAGGGTCCCTCCCTTTTTTAATTTCTCCAAGTCTTTTGGTTTCTAATACCATGATGGGAATGGACCCCATACCTAAGTTATGATGTATAATTAGGTTCCCTTGAGGCCTCTGTGCTACAGACTGAGATCAGAACAGAGAGTACTTATCTCCTTCTAGCTCCCTCCTGAAAGTCTATCCCTCCATGGAAGATGTTTTCAAACTCATGACATCCATTCTTTAATGTCAGTGAATCCTTTATCTTTCCACTCAAAAGCATATCATTAGTTATTTTGTCAAAAAAGAAGAGGAGCCCTGTGTCATCCCTATTTTGCCTACCTCTGCTAGGGATGCAGTGTCTGCTGCTTGGAAATAACCAGATTTAGGTTTGTCACTACCCAAGAAAGCAAACCTTTTTGTGTAATCCTCTTCTTATCTCTGTAGACATCCCAAAGCAGATTTCTGGTTATTTCATCTGCCCTTTATAGATCTGAGGAAACCCCATAATTTGACCAATCTTCCACCGGACAGAGTCAAAAGGTATGACTACATTAGGGCTGTTATTTCATAAAAAAGATTCTATCAGAAAAATGCACAGCTCTTAATTACAACTCTTCAGCAGGTTGTGACACCAAGCATTAACACCAGTACAGCCCACCACCCAGAGCAGGCTAATAAAGATACTGAAAGTAGGCGCAACCGTCAACTTCTACAGAGTTAAACCCCAAGGTACCCTTGACACCCACTGTGTCACCTCTAACACTGGAAACAAACATTATTAAAACTTTTCACATGAATCACAGTATGGTAACATGATTCTAACTGTTCTGTTGGCGTTCTACTCCAAACCCAAGGCACAGGTGACCCACTCAGACTTCTGCTGTGCTACCAAAATAAGTTGCAAGAAACTAGCTGAGGTAGTAGTAGAGGCTTAGGTCAGGAAATATGTTGCCCCTTGTGTAGACCTTTGGGTCACTTCTACCTGGATTTTCTGTATTCTTTCCGTACTTGATGCTGATTCACAGACTGCCATCACTCAGGCTTCCTTGTTGGGTTGACAAGTACTCTATCATCACCTTTCCTCCCAAACTTATGATTTGACACTGATGCCTCCCCACATTAAGTATTCAGAATGTATATTCCTAGTGCTGTATATGGCTCCAGCTCCATACCTGACACTTAACTCATTAACATCTGCTGTCGGTTACCAAGCGGTCAGATTACTGACTCATGGCAGGCTGGACTGCATTTGCATGGACCTTAGACTCACAGTAAATTTAAATGTGAGAAAAATATTTTAAATTGAACAAATGTAGTTCATTGACTTACTTGAATAGATATAACTATTTTCTTACATTTAATGTATTTAATGTTGACACCAAATGCTACAAATTCAATACCACAATTAAGTTACATTGAAACAATAGTACTTTTTGTGGTCTGCTTTTAAAGTGTTGCATACTTTAATGAGGCAAGGTAACTCGCACAACTAGTACTGCAGACATGAAAAATAATACAGCACAGTCAGCAGTGTAGGCAGGAATAGGTAAATGTTCTTCGTGTTTCACTGTTGCAGTCATTACATTTGAGTAATCTTGCTGGCAGGTTGCCCTCAGTCGGCCTGAATTCCAAAGTCCTGGGTCCTGCGTCAGCTGCTGTCGCCCCCTCCTTGACATCAGGTCATCAGGGGTATAAAAGATGCGGCCGACGCCATTTTCTTTAGTCTTTCTTGCCACGCGGTGCCCGAAGCAGAAGCAATTCGCAAGTGCCAGTCGGCCGACTCCTGAGATTTTCATGTTTGAGTTTCAGTTCCGAAGTCTTCAATAAAGCTAAGTACCCCATTGGGGAAACTTTTTTCTTGCTCCAGACCAATGTCAGAAAAAGTTAATAATTGTATTTCTTGTGGAAAGCAAATACCTCATAAGGACTTTCATTCTTGCTGTATTCCTTGCCTAGGCCCTGATCACAACATTGCTGGTTGTCAGTTTTGTGCTAGATTTAACCAACGCACTATTAAGCATCGGTATGATTTTGCTTTAAACTGTTTTGGACGCCGGTTTAATTATCCACAAATGTCGTCGGATGTATCCGACTACCGGAGTTCACAAAAAATGCAAAGAAAAGGAGAGAGACAAACAACCGAAGCCCAAAACCAACGACAAAGCTTCTCCTAAGCCAGTCGCCGGTTCGCCGGTTCTCAGGGAGGCACTTTTGCAGCCCCTGACGCCCGGTACTTTAGAGTTGCAGCCCGCTACTGACTCCCACGTGGAGTCGGCCATGCTGCTGGAAACTCAAGGTATTGGAGCCTCGGATACTATTCCTTCAGATGGGTCCGGTGCCGCTGAGCAGGCACCGGCTTCTGAGGGTGTATAAACATCTTTACATTAAGCCAACCTCAGCTTCAAAGGCAAAGACTAAAGCACCTTCTAAAGCAAAGAAACAAACTCAAGAACCACGTGGACAGGCCTCTATGCACAAAAAACAGATGCTCAAAATGGCCGAAGACTTAATTACTTTGATCAGGGGTTCCAATCCCCCTCCTGATAAGAGGCCTAGGCAAGAGACTGACTATGAATCTTCAGATCAGGTTTCTATTTCTTCTGATTCCTCTTCTGATCAGGAATATTCTCTTCCCCCCATAAGGATTCTGATGCTGAAGAATCTTTTCCTTCAGCTTCTCCTCCAGAGGACTATTCTTTTGGGGAAACCTTGCATACCATGAGGGAGCATTTCCACTGGGAGAGCCAAGATTTTTCAGAATCTAGAAAGAGGCTCAGGGATTTCCTTTTACTTCCTCAACACAGGCCATTAGCCATTCCACCTGTGTTAGATATTGTAGATGATGTGTTTTCGGAGTCTAGTCTTACCCCTGACTCATGACCTCCAGCTCCTGTTAAGCCTGACAGATATTACAGGGTTCCTGACTCTCATAAATTCCTTTTTAAAAACCCTGCTGCAGACCCAGAAACTATTTCACAGGGTCCCAAAGGAGTTAAGGCTTCCGCTGCAAAAAACCATACCCCCTGTGACAGAGATTCTAGGGCACTGGATAGATGAGGAAAAAAGGTTTATACATCTACAACCTTGGCTATAAGGGCCTTATACTGTCAGTTTCATATGCTCAAATATCAGCAACATGTCATGGCATTGCTTAAACAGAAAATGTTATTAAACTCTGAATGTGCAGAAAACAAGGAAATGCAGGATTTATTGCATGCAGCTGAACAAGTTGGAAAGCATACTTTGCAATGTGGTTTTGATTCTTTGGTGGCCTCCTGCAGAGCCGCAGTTACGGGTTCTGTAATTAGGAGGCATGCTTGGTTAAAGGAACAAAGTCTGCCTGATCATGTCAAAGTTAAATTATTATATGCACCTTTACAGCATGATACTTTGTTTGGTGTTAAGGCAGAGGAGGTGTTAAAGAAAATGGAGGACAAAGCTAAATCTATGCAAACTGTCAAAGATTTTTTACAAGTACAGCCACCTAGGTTTAGTAGACACTGGCCTACAAAGAATTGGTCCTTTCTTGTGTCAGACAGACCTCAAAGGGGCAGATCCAGACGCCCTAGAGGCAGATCCCAGGCGCAAGGTTCCTACAGGTCAAAGCAATGGGGTACTTCTACCTCCAAAGTTGGAGAAGACAAATCACAACCATACAGGAAACAGTCCCAATGACTTCCCCCTGCCTGTACCAAGCACTTATCTCCTGGCAGCACCCTTAGGGGGAAAATTAGCAACTTTTTCTCAAAATTGGCACATTATAACCTAGGACAAGTGGGTTCTAAATATCGTGTCACAAGGATACAAGTTCCATTTCCATACCCTGCCAAAGGCAAACGGCTGGCCATATCTGCCAAAAAATCAATGGGCAGAGGCACAAAAACAAGTCTCATGACTCATGGACATGGGGGCCATTCAGCAAGTACCAGAGCAAGAGCAGGGACAAGGATTTTAATCAAGACTGTTCTTGGTACCCAGAAAGGACAAGATCTTGACCAATACTGGACCTATCTATTCTGAACACATTCCTGGATATACCAAAATTCAAGATGATGACTTTGCAGCAGCTTCTGCCCATGCTGGGCAAGAACGCTTGGCTGATGACTTTAGACCTAAAAGGCATACCTGCATGTCCCAATCAGACAGTTATGCAGAAGATACCTCAGATTCAAGGCAGGCTCAATGCATTATCAATTTTCTGCACTGCCCTGTGGCTTATCTACTATGCCCAGGGTCTTTACAAAGTGCCTGGCACCAGTAATTGCATTCTGCAGACAAAGAGGAATACAAATATATCCTTACTTGGACGACTGTCTAATTCAAGCAGAGAACAAAGACATACTTCTACAGCATCTGGCGTATGTGCAAATACTTCTAACATGCCTAGGGTACACAGTCAACGAAAAGAAATCAAAACTAGTACCCTCTCAGGAGATAATATTCCTGGGTGCATGCTTAAATACAACTGCCCAGATGGCTTTATCTCACGCCAGACAAACAAAGGCAACTGACTACCTATTTCAAAATGTTGGCAACAAAGGCCCAGTTATCTGCAAGAAAGATTCTGCAGGCTTTGGGCTTCATGGCATCCTGCATCCTACTAATTCCATATGCAAGACTGCATATAAGGAAACTTCAATGATACCTAAAAAGTGTTTGGATTCAACATTGCCAAAGCCTGGAAACAATGATTACTCTTATTCCCTGCCTACAACAGGAGTTTCAATGGTGGGCAAAGGCTTGTCACCAAAACAAGGGACAGCCATTCACATTACCCCCAGCCAGGCAGACACTAACAGTGGATGCACCAGATTATGCCTGGGGGGCCCACATGGCAGGAAGATGCATTCAGGGCACATGGTCCTCAACCCAAATGCATCTACATATCAATCAAAAAGAGATGCTAGCTGTTCAGAATGCCCTGACAGCCTTCAAGGACCTACTTCATCCGGGACAACTACTGATAAAGACAGACAACACCATGGTCATGTGGTATATAAACAAGCAGGAGGGCACACATTCTTACCCCCTTTGCAGACTAGCCATGACTTTGTGGGACACAGCATTAACTTACCAAGTACATCTGCAGGCACAATTCCTGCCAGGAAGGAAAAATACCCTGGCAGACGAACTAAGCAGAAACCTGTGGCAGCTGGATCCACAAGTCTTCAGCATGATAACAAGGAAATGGGGATGCCCGGACATAGATCTATTTGCCTCCCCTCACAACTACCAACTAAAAATCTTCTGCACAAGGACGTATCACAGACAAGCATGGAAAGTGGACGCCCTATCTTTCAGCTGGAAAAACCTGTCAGTATATGCCTTTCCCCCACTGCCTCTCCTGCCCAAGGTACTCCTAAAGGTCAGACAGGAGAAGCCAATAATGATACTGATCGCCTCAGACTGGCCCCGCCAGTACTGGTTTCCAATCCTAAAGAACTTGTCTCAATGCCCAGCTTAGACCTTACCTCAAATACCTCATCTACGGTCCCAGCAAAACAATCAGATCCTGCACAGCCAGCTAAGGACTTTAAACCTGGCAGCACGGCGGATAATGTAGTCTTACAAAACACACCTCTCAGTAAAGCTGTGATGGATGTCATTTTGGAGGCCAGAAGGCCTAGTACTAGAAAATCTTATGCTGGAAAATGGAAGAGATTCTGTGCTTGGAACCAGGCACAAGGAACTGATACAGCTGTGCCAAATATTCCTCAGATTTTGCAATACTTAACTGAGATGCTGGACAAAGGCCTATCTTTTTCATCTATTAAAATTCATGCCTCTGCCATTTTGGCTCATTACAATACAGAGCCACCAATCTTTTCTCATCCCTTATTAAAACAGTACCTCAGAGGAGCCAAAAATTTAAGACCTCCAAGGAGATCACCAATGCCTGCATGGGACCTCAAGTATGTCTTGGAAAAACTCACCCTGCCTCCTTTTGAGCCAGCTGCTACTGCTGGTATAAAGTTTTTATCTTGGAAAACAGCTCTGCTCCCAGCAGTAACTTCTGCAAGACGAGTTTCAGAGCTACAGGCACTCATGGCGGTGGAACCTTTCATCATTTTTTATCCATACAGGGTCTCTCTGAGGACAAACCCAACATTTATGCCTAAGGTGGTGTCCAGTGTGGCTCTTAACCAAATGATTCATCTGCCAACTTTTTATCCAAATCCACAGAACAAGGGGGAAAGAATTCTGCATTTTTGGAAGTACACAGACAGCTTAGATTCTACTTGGACAGAACCAAAGTTATCAGAAAGACAGAGCAATTACTAGTGGCATTTGTTGCAGGATCACAAGGAAAGGCTATCTCAAAGCAGACTATTTCAAAGTGGATAGGCCACTGCATTCATTTCTGCTACTTACACCATGGCAAGCCAGTGCCTAAGAGCATTAGGCCACATTCATCCAGAGCTGCAGCCACTTCAGCAGCCTTTCTCAGGGGAGTACCAACCAAGGACATTTTAGAGGCTGCTACTTGGAGCTCAGTGCACACCTTTACAAAGCACTATCATCTGCCACTCTACTCTAAATCCAGGGCAGGCTTTGCCACTGTAGTTTCTGCAGGGCCTCATAGCCGCTCCTAATGCTGTTTAGCTCCAGCCTCCCATCCATAGCTTTGGGACTCTACGCAAATGTAATGACTGCAACAGTGAAACACAAAGAACATAGTACAGTTGTGTACACTTACCATAAATGTAGATGTTCGAGTGTATTCACTGTTGCAGTCCAGGTTACCCACCTGCCATCCCCCTTTTTTCTGATAGAACCCGTCTTTCCTTCTCTGATTTATACAACCTATGTGGTGTATTTGCTTGTAGATGAAGGTAAAGTTTATATTGGTGCATGTATTTACATTTATATATATATATAAATTTTGGCTACCCTTTCAGGGGGCACCTGACATCTGGGGCAAGAAAAACTAAAGAAAATGGCATTGGCCGCATCTTTTATACCCCTGATGACCTGATGTCAAGGAGGGGGCAACAGCAGCCGATGCAGGACCCAGGACTTTGGAATTCAGGCCAACTGAGGACAACCTGCCAGCAGGATTACCCAAATGTAATGACTGCAACAGTGAATACATTCGAACATCTACATTTATGGTAAGTGTACACAACTGTACTTTATTATTCTCAACATTCTTAGCATCAGTGATACAAAGATATATAGCACCCGTGTTCTCTGCACTGATTTTGCAACTACCAACATCCCAGCCTTTAGCTGCAGCACACATCATTCTTGTATCAGCTAGCATATCAAAGAACATGACTCCTTCTTGACTGCTAGGGCAGGTCTTTCTATCACCCGTCATTGTGCAGTCATCCCTGTGTACTGACTGTAGTACTTTTACACTTATTTTTGAAATCTTCATAGTGGGTGCAGTTCCTCAACCAGGCCTGCTGCAGCCTATCCCAAGAGGCATTCTGTTAGGAGGATATCCCCCTCTTCCTCCTTCTCCTTCCCCTCAGACCAACAGCCCTCACCACCCTCTCCAGAAAAAACTTAATAAGATTATATAAAAGAGAAAATGACAGAAATTCCCTCTAGACTCCCTGATAATAACTCTAGTCAAGGATTAAGGGGAACTCTCTGGGATCTCCTCCTGTGAAGACACCAAATTTAGGGTGTACTTGCACATCGTACAAGAAAAAGGTGGCTGGATAATTGACTGTGCCATACCTCTAAAGGGACTGTAACAGGCCTTAAGATTTACACGTCATCCTCCTAGGTAACTCACCACTGCCAGGTATCCAGAAAGTTGCTATTGTGGTGGCCCAGTACAACAGAGACAGGGTAGCTCATGTTTGCTGCAAAGTGGATTGTGTTTCCGCCCTCTGAGAGACTCTATATGATACTGCCAGAGACTAACAAACATGATCCCATTGTCTCTGTAGCAGTCAAGGGTCCTATACCTTACAGTCTGTCTGCCCACCCCTAGATAAGGATGGCCCTGGCCATGAACAGATTTGCTGAGCTTGTGTTCACACCCACCATACCTTCTTTCTCTCTGTGGGCTCTCAGCTGTCTTACTCACATGGCTTGTTTTCAGATGGACTTAACTGATGAAATGTTCCATTTGATGGAGGAGCAGCTACAGGCCCAGATCAGTACCTTCTGAAAACTGACCAGCGTTATGGTCCATATCATGTGTAATGTGACAGAAATTATGACCGGCATGACTGGATCAACTTACCATTGTGTTGCCACTCCTGGTTCTGACTAGCTGACTTTGCAGATAATCCCAGATGAATGTCTTGGATTCCTCCTTCTCACATCATCTCCTGGAGTCACAAGACACCTGAAATACATGGAGGACCAAAGAAGGACCCTCATGACTATGGGTATAAAATGTAATTACCCACCTCAGTCCTGTAATAGAGTAAAGGAGGCAGAATCAGATGTGGTACTAGTGATACTCAAGCACAACTTGTTTTCTGGGGGAAGCCCACCTGCACTTACCACAAAGACATTGTTTAAATATAATTATACAATGACCCCCCCCATTAATATTCCAAAACGTGCATGCTGATTGGCCAGAGTGTCCATTGTAAATCCCACAGTATAACAACGGAAAAAGGTCCGGTTGCCCGGACTTTTTTCCGTTGGTATAAAGTGTCCAAAACCATTTTTTATTATTTTTTAATAAATAAAAAGAAAAAAGAAAAAAAACGGAGCAACAGAGACTTTTCTCTGTTGCTTCTGTTTCAAGCCATTGATGTACTGGGCATGCGTAGGAACGCAGGTCCCATACGCATGCACAGTACATCAACACAAGGAAGCAGTATACCACCACCGGTGGAAGAACATTAATGTGCCGTTATACAAAGACATTATTTAAGAAAAGTAATTTTTTTTTCTTAAATAATGTCATTGTATAATAGCCCTCATGATTAAACCACACCAACCGTGGGTAAATCTTCAATATACCACACCACGTGGTCGGTTATTGCTTAAATAATTCATTATTGCTCTGCTTGGAAGCAGTAGCAAACAACAAGTACCCACGTAGGTCTTAAACATGCCCTTTTTGTTGTTATTGTTCAGTGTTAAGGAACTATGATACTAAAGAAAATCAGTGAAATACTGCTGAGATTATCACAGCTGGTCAACAAATGATCAGTGTAATACCATGCTCCCAGAATTTACTCCTTATATAAACTTTTGGAAAAGAAAGAAAGAACTGAATGTTAAGTTAGGTAATTGTTTGGAACACATTGTTAAAAGATTTATAATGCAAAACATTTAGAAGCCTAAATGTATAAAAAGTGTCCATACTTATGAAAGAAATGTATGGTACAAAGTATTGGAAAGGAGGTTCGGAAAATAAAACAAATAAGTAATTTGAGTATTTAAACAGTATAGCAAATTCCGCCACAGTACCATAGGTTGGTTAGCCTTTTATTGACAAAGTAAATAATGAGACTAGAAAATGTGTAAACAAGTAAAGCAGAGTGCTAGATAGTTCAATCAACGCTACCAGTTAAACCCTTAGTTTTAAAGAAAGTTACATCCATTCACTGTACACAAAAATCAGAGATAATTTACAACCATTTTTGCATAGTAGCCAGTTAGGAAAATTGCCACGCCTTTTTACTGTGTACTACTTAAGTCTAGCAGGCAGCAAGCAGAAGGATATTAAATGTCTCTAACAAGAAATTTTAGCTCTAACAAGGTGAAACAGCTTGAGCTGGGAATGTTTATCCACACAATAAGAAAAAGATTAAACCAATAAATCTTTGTACTTTATAATCTTTTTTTCCAGCAGACTTCTATCAGTGGAGTTGCAGGCATGGCAGCATGTGGTTCAGAAAACAGCCACACAAGGACTATTAATTGCTCCATTGTATATCCGGTATGCTATTCTAAAGGGTCTCAAATGTCTCCATTTATAAGGTCAAATCAGAACCTACCCACAAGCTAAGGAAGTGCAACAAATCACCTCCCATGTCACCTGCAGTAAGTCTGAAAGATGAAATATTACAGGTACATAACCCAGTGCCATATTTTCATAACACTTTTACTATACTGAGTTATGTGTAATCAGCATTGCAGCTGTTTTTAGTTTGCATTAACAAAGCTATTTGACTAATTCTTCCTGTGTACTAATAACCACAGAGTGTGTAACAAATGTTGCCATGATTTGAATCAATATTAAATTGCAGTCTCTCATGAAGGCTCATTCTGACTTCTTCCGCAGTCAAGTCTGTAGTTTATTTGCCATGCTTTACTCCCTTAGGCAATGTGATAAATATCTGCAGATGTAATTAAAAATTATGATAAAATGGAAAAAATGACAGAATCACTCTAGCATTTTTCCAAGAAAAAGAGTCCAAAGATGTCTGCTTTTATTCATTGTAAAATGACTCCCCTCAATCTGAAAGGCTAGAACCTGTTCTGTTAGTTATTTTAACTGGCAGAGAGGATTAATGGTGCACAAAAAATGCTCTGCTTCACCTGCACCTTTGGATTAGCTGCTTGAGAGCGTGATGGTGATGTAGGAAAGATGGACATGCTTATCCTGGGGGGGGGGGAGGTCTGCATGTTGGGCATACTTCTTTTCGATCTCTGGTAGAAGCTGGCAGTGTGGGAGAGCTAAGAAATAGATGAGTCTATCTGCTTTAGGCAGTTATGCCCTTAAGCCATTTCTCTTTGCCTGATCAGCTGAATAGCGGATGACAGCATTCTGGGAGGGACGGTAGGGCTAGTGATATTTGACTAGCTGCTGTTTACATGATGGCTTCTGGTGCCATATCCCATGTCCCCAGTGGGATCCCTTACTTCTCATGTGAGGTGAGAGAGCACTGTATGTTCAACTTGCCAGGAAGTTAGTGAGTCCACTTGGCCCTAGAATTGTGTCAGGGACAGCCTAGAAAGAGCAGTGAGTGGGGTGGGCTGTGCAAACATGCCAGCCGAAAAACAGCCAGAGCGTTAAACGGAGCAGAAGAGAAAAGCATAAGCTGCTCTGCTGCAGTAGCCTTTTCTAGTATGAACAGCTAGGTGTACCGAGATAGATTCAGATGAGCTGTCAATTGCACCTTTGAGATTACTGTAATTGTGTAACAAGAAGCTCTGTCCTGGTGTAAACTCAGATATGGCTCAGTTGCCATCAAATGTGTAAGAGGTAGTAAATACTAAGCAAAAGCTCCTACAAGGCAGACAACTGGAGAAGACTGCATCCAAGTAGCATGACTGCAGCTTCTCCAGCTTGAAATTTGGTTCCAAGGCAAAACTGGAGTTTTTCAGTGACAAAGGAAAGTCTGGTGAAGGAAGGTTTTGGTAGTTACTTAGAGCGAATGATTTGCTGTATATGCCAAGATAAAAACTAGAGAGAGCACATGCAATAGGGTCTAATAGCTGTACATGTAGGCCTCGTAAAAGTGCTGGAGAACAGTGAATGGACTGAAATAAGATGTGAATTTCAATTCTGACCCAGCTAGTAAAACACTTTTCAGATTATTTTTATTGGAAGATTTGTCAGTTATGTTTAGTATCTCCGCCACCTTCTTCAGAAGAGCCTTTCCTTTAAGCTACATGTGCAGGTTTAGCAGCATGTATGCAGGTGACTCTTCTTAAGCTTGGGTCTTTTTATTACGTATCTTTACTGAGAGAAGTTATCATTGGCTGTATCATAATTTTCTGAAACAGAAGTGTAAGCCATGTCTGTCAAGACCAAAATAAGATGGGAAGAAGTGTGTGTTTGAGCTCTATCTATTTGTGTGGAAAGATATGTAGGAACCAGCTGTTTCATGAGAGTAAAAATACACTGAATGCTGTACTTGTGATATGCAGTTGAATAGAGCACAGTCCTGTAGAGGCCATATTGGTGGGGAGTACAAAGAAACTTTTTTTCAGGCCAAGTCCATATCATTTATATCAATCCCTTCTAGTTGAACACCTGCTCATGGCCTGCTGGTACTATTCTGATGAGGCTATCTGCCAGAGTGTTACAAATAGACTGGTTTGAGGAGAGGTTTAATAACATGATTCTGACCATTCTGGTGGCTCACTGTCACATTTGTGTGGTCTTCTTACAGTGGTTATAGAAAATTTTCCAGCCTAATCATTTATTAATATTCCCAAGTGCTGTGGAATTCTCCATCAATGCCCTTAGGTCTAGTGACAGTAGTACCTATTTGAACTGATGCAGAACTATGTTGTTTGCTTTAAAGTTCTAACACAGCAATGTGTAACATGCACTATTCCAGAGACTGCTGTTCTTCAGCTCTGTGGTATCTTGAATGAACTTTCTATCCCTGAAGGGATACACCTTTTCCATTTCTAGTTTTTTAACTAAATGAAAGAATTTTCTTTCTGTCTGCCTTCAGTCCATGGAGTTGTGGCAGACGTGGAAGAGCTTGAGGCCTTCCCACAGATTGTCACAGCTGGACCATTCTAGTATGACTGTCCATATTAATGTTCTCATAAGAAGCCCTTTTTGGGAGGAGTGACGACTATGAACATAAGGTGCTGCTGGAGAGCTTAGCAAGTTTGCTGAACTTTCTACGATGTTCATCTGTCCAGGATTCAGACAAAGGGCTCTCTCCTGTCCACCCTGATAGAAATATTCTCTGGGTTGGCTGTCTGGGGGTTGTGTTTTCTGAAGATGATTATGATAGGTGGGACTTTGTGAGGATGACTGTGATACCTAAAATTTCCAGCAGCTGCATCTCATTGTTTAGCTGTCAGAAGCTGTTGCTTCAGTTTTGGAAATTACCACATTCATGTAATGTATGTAGTGAGTACACTGAGGAGTTAGGAGGGTTTAAAAGAAAGGAATAGACTGGTCTCCATGCTTTCCCAGGCAGATATGAAGAAACCAATGGTAGCATGTACTACCCCAGTAAACAAATGCATTCACATGTAGACTAATGCATCCTGGATGTCCAGAAAACACATCCAGTGAAGGAGTAGTAAGAGGAGGTCCAGTAAGGAGGCAATGCTGGATTTTCTGTTGGACAGTTTGTATAAGTTATTAAGGTGTAAACTGGACAACAGTTTCAGTTTTCGTAGGTGTTAAAACAACTTAGATTAATAGCCCAACCCTCAAGTGATCTGCAGGGGCTAGAAGGATGGCATTGTTTTACAAAAGAGATGATCACCTCCTTTCGTGAAGCCGTTTAATTCAGATGGGTTGTGTCTGAAATCCCTGATGAGAGCTTAAAGTTCTGAAACATCTGCACTTTGTTAGTAGTACACCTCCGGTGTTATCTCTGGATGTGATGATTAGACAGGTCTGCAGACAGAGGGACATTTTTGCTCCTTTAAGTTCTCTGACAAAAGAATGTAGTCAGAAATGAAGAGAGTATGGACTTTTGATGCCCTGTCCTGCTCAGTGCAGTAATCTAATTTGGCAGAATTATAGTACTGCTGCTGCTAAAGATCACATCGCTTATTTTACATATTTATCTCTCCCCATTCCTCTCTCTCTTTATATCTATATGTATATATATATATATATATATATATATATATATATATATATATATATATATGTGTGTGTGTGTGTGTGTGTAGTTCTTTTACTGAAAAAGTGTCCACATTTAGCAATATGCAATCAAAAACTAGCTTCATGTCATATTTATTCTTAGTTTGTCAGTAAAAATTGCAGTATGTTTAACTTTCATTGTCCTGTTTTTAAAACCATATTTTCAGAAATATAAGCCATTTATTAGTCTTCCTTGCATTTCAGTTGTGTGTTTTGAGGAACTCATTTCTTTGGATTTCCTGGTCCTTACAAGCAAAGTTACTGCATTTAAAAACATTCTTACCAAAATATTTGCACTGCTGGGCCAGGTTCAATAAAGCCTACACTAAGTGTACATGGTATATATTCAAGAACATTCTGATCATATCATTTGAGCTTTCTAGTCACTCAGAAAATTACGCTATGTGTATGTGTAGTCTACACTTTGTGGTAACCTTAATGAATCCCTGTCAATATTTAAAGCTACAAGAATATCAGTAGGAAAACTAAAATTAGGAGGAAGAAGGTGTGAGTTATGTCTGTGTTGTCTGTTCACTCAGAGCGGTGTGCAATTAATGTACACTTAGTATAGGTGTTTTTGAATCCCAGGGTCTATATCTTTTGACCAGCATACACAAAGTCGTTTTTATAGTTTTGGGAGCTGTAAAGTAAAAAAACTTTTAACTGATTTTTTAAGATCATGCTGCATACATCAAGATCAGTTTAAAGGCTCGGCATAGAGCTTAATGGTAACATGACATACTGTTCAAGATGGTTGTTTAAGCAAATGCTAAATGCTTATATGATACAAGTCGTCTGCCTCTAGCCTTTAGAGACATCACTAGAATACTTAAGCGATGGAACAGTTGGAGATGTTCCTAGAAATTCCAAGCAGACATTTTTTTTTTGCCAGTAAAAATAAATAGTTTTCAGGAGCATACGGACATGAAAATATTTAAAACATTAAGCATGTGGTTTACTCATTTTCATTCTGCTTTTTTTGAACAGCAGCACAGAGAAACTGTAGGGTTTTGTTAAGATTTCTAGCTGTATGCGGTGGAAGTAATCTTTGCATACACGTTCATACAGCAGTGTACACAGAACTGTGCTGTTGTCTGCATAAAACATAAGCAGGGCTTCAGAACTGATGACACTCTATCCCTGTGTGAAGGCACAGAGTACGTACGGCCATTTTAGTAGATGATGAGTACAGAGGTTCGGTTTCTGCTTGTGGCACTGTTATTGGTTGTTTGTTGATGAATTTGGATTAGTTTGGAGAACTGAACATCAAATCGTAGCTTTCCATTCCTTGGGAAGGGTGTCTATCTGTATGATAGAGACCCCAGCAGAGGTGATCAGTGCTTTGCATGGTAGATCACATGCTAGTGTAACTGCAGTTACTGCCTCCTAGGGTTAACACCTGTCCCCCTTTATGTAGGACAGTACGTAAATGAGCAGGTGTGTCCTGTGAAAAAGCATGAAAAGTAACAAATGTCCTCTGAGACTTTTTAGATAAAAAGTATTCACCAAGTTTCCTCTAAATTATTTTGTATCTGAAATACCTTGATATACTGTGAATGAAAGAACAAAAATAACTGAAGCTATGCAACAGCAAGGCTTTATTGTGGCAAAATGTGAAGTCTAGCCCTTTGCACTGGTTATTGGTATAGTTATTCCTGCAAAATTTTAACTGAAAGTATCCCACTTTGAACAACTAAAAGATGGCAACCCTACTGCCTCGATTGACACTATTACTAAACATTTCAAATGGCTCCTCAAAGTTGAGGCAACTTTTTGATCTCCCCTCTGATTCCTTGCTATTATCCATACTGATCTGTAGATGTTTTCTGCCCATCCCATCTCTGCAGCATTGTGCTTTTAGCTTGGAGTTTGAAATAAGCATCAGAAAGAAAGTAAGTAATGTAAAAGATGTAGTTGTAGGGAATGTTGAGCATTCAGCAGTGTGTACCATGTGTAACTGTTGTAGGTTTTGTGCAAACACACATGGTATATGTGCTGCAGTGGGCTTTAACTCCTCTACTAAAAGGAACCACATTTTCGAGATGGATCTGTTGTGTTCAGTGTGCGTTGTGTGTGTGTGTGTGGGGGGGGGACTGTCCAGGCACGTAGTTGTTCCTTACTATATTTGTGAATAATTAGAAAACCTACACGTGTTAACAGAATGTACAAAGTACACCTTAACTCTCATGTTAACTTGCCAAAAGTGTGAGTTAATGTAATTGGATAAATATGTTTGTCTTATTCCATTTTCACTTATGTTGTATATGCATGTCAGTTATGAAAAGTGCATTTGACAGTGTACTACTTTCCTTCTCCCCAATACATTATTTCTGTTAATTCATCCGTACACAGATTCCTTTCGTCATCTTTTTGTCTTAATTACTTTTTTTTATCCGTACACTTACCATTATCACTTTACCTCTGTAACCTACTTCTCAGTTTTCTTATGAGGTGAGATTTTTCATGTATATCCTATACCTAAAATTTGCCCCGACATTTAAGTAAGTATACCTCGCTTTTCAAATTTTACTCTTCAGATTTGTTTTAGACGTGTGTAAATGTAAAGTTGTTGTACACTGTAATTGAACAGTGTTCATTGTGTTGATCACTGCTGTGGTAGCCTTAGCTATATGGGTTATATCCTGCCAAGGATATAACAGCCAGCCAGCTTCCAAAGCTTCAGGGCGTCTCCCACACAGCCAAACTATCAGTCAGCTCAAACTGAGCTAAATAAAAAGACAGGTTTGGGCACCAAGTCCTTCAGAGATTTCCTGTCATTGAGGAGAGTGCTCCTCTGCAGGCTTTCAAGGATCGACGGTCAGCTTGGGCTCTTCCTTTGCTGGGCAGATAAATTCCCTTTGGGAAAAACCTTCCACATTTAAAAATATGTTTGTTTTATTGTATATTCCTGTTTAGGAGTGTTATTTTTTTAACGGACTGTCACAAGACTTAAATGTATTTTTAAACAGGAGCGCACTTTTTTCCTGTCAAATTAAAAGTTGTTTGAAGTAATTGAAACCATTTTATTTTCTATGGAAAAATTGTGTTTGTTTTACTTTTTGGGGATGACAAAGTGTTTAACATGTTTTTATTGTGGTTTTTGAAAACAGTGACTTTAAAGACTTAAACGTTTTTCAGTTTCTTGCTACTTGTTTTCCCTGGGAAAGAAGCACCATTTTTGGCTTGACCATGGAACAAATTACTGATCCTATGGTCAGTCTTTTTTCCAGACACAAAAAGAGAAAGCTAAACAAACAGCCTTTGTTGTCACAGTGGGCTAGCAATTTGCCTCAGCTGTTGAGGATGGAGTGAAAATTGACAACATCAGTTAAAGTAGTTATGTACTTACCATAACGTTCCATCTGTGTTGCCCATTTTCATTCTTCCTCAACTTCCCACAATGACTTCTGGAGAGATGAGACTCTTACACACCATACTTCCCTTTTGATGAACTCCAGTTATGGCAGTTCATTTATAGGTTCTTTCTCTCAAGCTGTAAATAAGCTCTGAGGGACTTTGGGCATAGTGCATTATGGGTAGGAAAGTAGCTCGAGAGTTTGTCGGAGGCCACGAGCTAGTGTAACAGCTGAGTCGCTTCCGAGTATTGGATCCGAACCCATCTGTTGAGGAAAAATGAAAATGGACAATATAGGTTCATAGGTTCATACTAGGCTATCTG
Organism: Protopterus annectens; assembly: GCF_019279795.1. Lineage (NCBI taxonomy): Eukaryota > Metazoa > Chordata > Ceratodontiformes > Protopteridae > Protopterus > Protopterus annectens. The sequence continues at coordinate 92,521,889 of NC_056733.1, forward strand.
CCCGAGGGCATTTATAAGCCTAGCCCATAGTTTTGTGGCTTACGCCACCCCTTTAGTTTGGAGAAACTATGCCCATTATTTTGCTGTGCCTCTGTCGAGCAGTGACACTGAGGTAACCCCTGGGGTGTATCTGCGATCTCCCATCCATTGGTCAAGATTCCTCTTGAACAAGGCCAGCGAGGTGCTCTGCCTCACATAAACCGGGATTTTGTTCCACAGCATAGGGAGTCTTTGGGTGATGAATCTATCCCTCCAGCACGTCCTATTAATAACAGTGTCGAGGTTTAAGTCTCCCGCCCTTGTGGCTCTGAGGGATCTAGATTTTTTGAGATGAAGCATGTTCATCAAATCTGGGTTTGGCATGGTCTTGTATGTCAGGCATAGGTCACCTCTGAGCAAGCGGTAAGCAACTGAATATAACTGGAGTTCTTTCAGTCGGGCAGCATAAGACAGATTTTTGAGACCCTTTATCCTTTTGGTGAGGAACTTTTGTGGCCTCTCCAGCTGCTGCAAGTGTCGGGTCAGATACATTCCGAATGGGGCATTGTACTCGATCATTGGTCTGATGAGTGATGAGTATAGGGAGACTATGACTTCCCTTGATCTAGATGTGAATCCCTTCATGATAAGGTGGGCAATGTAGAAGGTCTTCCTAACTACTTTAGCAATATGAGTGTCGAATGAAAGGCTACTGTCAACCTGGGTTCCCAGGTCCCTAATAACTTCTTCTGTGTTCAGGGGATTGCCACCTATATGGTAGCTAGGGGTAACCTTATTTTTCCCGAAGGGTATGACTATGCATTTCTTGGCATTTAACTTTAGGCCATGGCTCTGGCACCAGTTATCTGTTTCTGTGAGACCCTTCTGAAGGATATCTGTGTCGGATGTGTTTTCACCTACGGCGCCCAGTTTGCAGTCATCTGCAAACTTTGTCAGCCATAACCCTCCTGTATTTGCTTGTACTTCAGAAAAGTAGATGCCAAACAAGAGTGGGCCCAGGACTGAGCCCTGTGGGACACCACTTGTGACAGGCTTTGAGTCTGACATGGCGCCAGCAACTCTGACCCTGTGGGTTCTGTCACTCAGCCAGTTTGCAACCCATCTTGTAATGTATGGGTTTACATTTAAGTTGATGAGTTTTTCAATGATACCCGAGTGAGGTATTGTATCAAAAGCCTTCGCCAGGTCTAGGTAGGCTGTATGGACTGCCTTTCCCTCGTCAATGGCCTTGGTGACTGTTTCGAAAAAGTCAACCAAGTTTAAAAGGCATGATCTGCCTTTGACAAAGCCAAACTGCGTTGGATCCAAAGTCTGCAAGTTCCCTATGTCTTTATTTATGAGATCCATTATGATCCTTTCCATGGCATAAGGCTTGTCAAGCTAATGGGACGGTAATTTCCAGGGTCGGTGGAGGCACCGCCTTTGTGGAGTGGGACCACAGTCGCTGTGCGCCACTCCCTGGGCACGTATCCGGAGGTGAGACTAAGATTAAACAGCTGTCCAAACTGTGGGTTTAATTCCTCGTTGAGTTCATGGAGCACACAGCCGGGGACACCATCAGGTCCTATGGATGCTGTGTTCTTTGCCTTGGAGAGAGCAGTTCTCACCTGGGCGTTAGAGATGTTTGGGGGGCTACAATCATTTGGTATAGATATCTCTCCTTTGGGGAGAAGTTTGCACTGAACCTGTCAGCCAGTATGTTGGCAATGTCTGTAGGATCAGTAATCTTCACATCATTTTGAACTAATTCTGAGCATATCTGGGAGTTTCCTCCTAGGTTTCTGACATAGCTAAAGAATGCCTTATGGTTGTCTTTAGAGTCCTTAGCTATTTTTTCTCAAAATTAGCTTTGGATGATTTTATGAGAGCTCTTAGCTTTTACTTATAGTGATCAGCGGTGTCTTACCTTTTAAGGATTTTGCTCTATCTTGTAGTAGCTTTCTCCTTTTGTTGTAGAGTTTGTTTATGGCTGGGGTCCACCAGACTGGACGCTTGCCCTTGGTACAAAGAGTCTTTGTTTTGCTTGGGATTGCCTGATCCATGCAGCCCTGCAGGTGCTGGTAGAAGGCATTTGTAAGTGATTCAGCGGATTGAGTAATGTTAACCGCCGGCTCAGGGGCCTTAAAGGAGACCACACTAGTCTTTAGAAGTGTGAAGTCGACTTTCGAGAAGTTCTTTACTGTGGTCTTTTTCATTTCGGGTGGGGGCGGGATGAGGACCTCCAGCGAGATTAGTTTGTGATCAGATCTCACCAGTGAGGGGTATACTTCCGGCGTTGAACATTGTGCTCCCATGTTCGTGATGATGAGATCAAGTATGTTTTCTCCTCTTGTGGGGATGGTGACTAGTTGTTCCATGGCATTTGAGTTTATGAATTCCAGGAACTTTTGGGCTAGAGTGTTTGGGCTTGAGTAGTGTTCCCAGTCTATATTAGGGTAGTTGAAGTCACCTAGTATGATGGTGTTCGCAGATACATTTATCCCCTCCAGTGTTTTCAGGAAGGCCATATGAGGTTCCTGAGTTTGCGAGGGTGGCCTGTAACATGCTACAAATTGCAGAGCAGTCTTGCCTATGGTTAATTGCACCTGGATGCTTTCTGATGCATCGTGCGATGCCACCAATCTTGAGGTGTGGGTGTCCTTGATGAATATGGATACCCCTCCTCCTTTCTTGGTATTGTCTGGGTTTTGGGGCCGGAACGCATGATATGAGGTAAAACCTGATAGTGCTGGGGTGCTCTCAGGAGCCTTGAACCAGGTTTCTGTCACAGCACAGACATCGATGTTCTCCATACTGAGAAGGGCCTCGAGTGCGTGCATCTTCAGGTTGAGACTTCTGGCATTGAGCAGCATTACCCTTAGTTATTTTTCTTTGTTTTGTTCTAGGGTGGTAGGTTTAGAATTTGAGCCTTGCCTAAAAAAGGCACTATGGGGGTGGCAAGAGCCTTTGCCAAAATCCGGAATCCCAGGGGTGACAAGTGCAAGCCGTCCCTTGCGAAGCAGCGTGGCTTGTCCAGCATGTCATCCCAGGCAGACAGACATTGGACCCCCTTTGTATGACACCTGAGTTTAAGCCAATTGTTAAAGCTGATCATCTTATCTCTGTATTGTGGCATCATTCTTGGTGAAGGTAGGATACTGCTCAAGGTCAGGGTCATACCTGCTTGGGCTACATAATCAGAGAGCTCCTCTATGTCTCTTTTCATGTAGTCCAAGGAGGTACGTCTCAGGTCGTTAACACCAGCGTGGACAATGATTGAGTCGTACTTGTACCTGCTGTTGAGAGACCTGAGTGCATGCGTTATGTGGCGGATTCTAGCACCCGACAGGCAGCTTACTGTGACCTTCTCCTTACTCAGTCTGGTGAGCGGGACGTCAGTGTGTCTGACTATGGAGTCACCAATGACTAGTGTGTCTGGCATTGTGTTTGGCATTAAGGGCTGTGACTGCTTGACACTCTGACTGTGTGGTCTATGTGTTGCAGGTGTTGTGTTCTGAGGTGGTAGTTGTTTGGGTGTCTGCTTTGGTGGCCTCTGCTGTTTTGGTAGATTTTTGATCAGAGCCTCAGTATGTCTTTGTGTGTTTATGTGTATGATTTGAGGTTGTGATGGTATTATGTGAGACTGGGTCTATAGTGTGTGTGGTTTCCTTCTCCTCCTGTCCGGTCATGCCAGTCCTATGTTGAGAGAGCTCAGCCTCCAGTTTGGCCGTATAGTTGCATCTCTCGCATGTATTTGTGTTTTGTGGGAGGAGGAGAGGGTTGTCTGTGTACATGAGGCAATTGTAACATTGCCTCAATATTCCCAGGTTCACCAGCTGAGCAGAAGAGGACATTAGCAACTGATCCCTCGACATGCTAGAAGGAATAGACAGAAAAACTTAAGAAAAGGTTCTGGGGGATGTGGGTGACCGAGAAATGGGGTTTGCTTTTTGGGGTACTTTCTATAACAAGAGTGCTGTATCGAGGTGATAAGTACTGTAGGAGCAAGTGCTTCGCTATACAGATAGAGAATAGTCTACTTGGGAGTCAAGTAGAGATAATTTATAGTTGTAGGATACACTAAATAGAACAGTGGTATACTTTGAGGAAGGTAGTTTTAAGGGAAAATTTGAAGAGTGGACTTTAGGTAGCCCTAATAGTTTAAATCTGATTAACGGCTGCCCTAGTGTGCAACGGTAGCAGCTCCGCGCTAAATCGTGCTAAAGCGCGCTAACGCGTGCTTTATAGCAGGGGGCTGGAAAAAACAGGAAATTACCCAAAATGGCCGACGAATTACTAGTTGCTGCTTCTAGCCACTCCTGTGAGGACAAACAAGCAGCTCAGTACTCCCCACTCCCACTGGTGAGTAAAGAAACTACCTCTGGCCACACAAGAAAATGGAGGAACACAGAAACCAAATACAAAGCCCAGGGATCAGCAAAATCTGATCACTGGAACAACTAGCTAGGAAAGGAGAAATATTTTTTTTTTTTTTGTTTTTTTTGCAAACAGACAGAAAAAAATGCAGTAAATGCTTTGTTTTCGACTAAATTGCTATCAAAGGCTGGTACACTTGAGTGTATTAGCCTGTTTGTTACTTTTAAGCAATACTTTAGCCCACAAGTGCAATCAACAATATAAGCTCACAAAAACAGGAAAATAAGGTAATAAAACAGTAATATAGGCACAAACAGTAGTCGAAAAGCTCAAAAGATCGAAAAATGCAAACTAAAAAGTTTAAAAAATACTTATGATCAAGAAAGTTGCTTTTTCTGCTCTCTGCTGGCTTAGGAACTCTGCAGGGGACCACGAGGAGCTATGCCTAGTTCTCTAATGCCAGAAAAGCCTGCCAAAGCGTGCTTTATAGCAGGGGGCTGGGAAACAGGAAATGACCCAAAATGGCAACCAATTACTAGTTGCTGCTTCTAACCACTCCTCTGAGGACAAACAAGCAGCTCAGTACTCCCCACTCCCACTGGTGAGTAAAGAAACTACCTCTGGCCACACAGGAAAATGGAGGAACACAGAAACCAAATACAAAGCCCATGGATCAGCAAAATCTGATCACTGGAATAACTAGCTAGGAAAGTTTAGGAAAGGAGAAATATTTTTTTGTTTTTTTTTTTGCAAACAGAAAAAAATGCAGTAAATGCTTTGTTTTCGACTAAATTGCTATCAAAGGCTGGTACACTTGAGTGTATTAGCCTGTTTGTTACTTTTAAGCAATACTTTAGCCCACAAGTGCAAGCAACAATATAAGCTCACAAAAACAGGAAAATAAGGTAATAAAACAGTAATATAGGCACAAACAGTAGTCGAAAAGCTCAAAAGATCGAAAAATGCAAACTAAAAAGTTTAAAAAATACTTATGATCAAGAAAGTTGCTTTTCTGCTCTCTGCTGGCTTAGGAACTCTGCAGGGGACCACGAGGAGCTATGCCTAGTTCTCTAATGCCAGAAAAGCCTGCCAAAGCGTGCTTTATAGCAGGGGCTGGAAAAAACAGGAAATGACCCAAAATGGCCGATGAATTACTAGTTGCTGCTTCTAACCACTCCTCTGAGGACAAACAAGCAGCTCAGTACTCCCCACTCCCACTGGTGAGTAAAGAAACTACCTCTGGCCACACAAGAAAATGGAGGAACACAGAAACCAATACAAAGCCCAGGGATCAGCAAAATCTGATCACTGGAACAACTAGCTAGGAAAGTTTAGGAAAGGAGAAATATTTTTGTTTTTTTGTTTTTTCAAACAGACAGAAAAAATGCAGTAAATGCTTTGTTTTCGACTAAATTGCTATCAAAGGCTGGTACACTTGAGTGTATTAGCCTGTTTGTTACTTTTAAGCAATACTTTAGCCCACAAGTGCAATCAACAATATAAGCTCACAAAAACAGGAAAATAAGGTAATAAAACAGTAATATAGGCACAAACAGTAGTCGAAAAGCTCAAAAGATCGAAAAATGCAAACTAAAAAGTTTAAAAAATACTTATGATCAAGAAAGTTGCTTTTTCTGCTCTCTGCTGCCTTAGGAACTCTGCAGGGGACCACGAGGAGCTATGCCTAGTTCTCTCACAGATGGAACATTATGGTAAGTACATAACTTCTTTTTTCCTTTTCTTCACTTGTTGCTTATAGAAGTAGTTTAGCTTTTGGTATGGCTGACAAACCTGTGGGTTTTAAAAAGTGCACCTCCTGTAAGCATGACATCCCTAACTCAGATGCCCACAGGGAGTGGGTATATTGTCTGAGTGCTACCCATTTGGACATAGATTGTTCTCTTTGTTTGATGATCAGTTCATGGGCCTTAAGTGACTGGAGGAATAAGCATGTACTAAAAGGTTGCTTCCTTCTTCTGCTTTTTCTGTTTTGGTTGGGGCTCAACCCCCCCCTGGTAAAACAGATAAAGGAAAGCCTGACTTGGCACCTAAAGAAAAGGAGTGCAGGAAACTGACCCTGAATCCCTGATCATTCCCCCATTTGGCTCCACCCTCTGAACCACCAGTTAAAGTGTCAAAAGCCTCAGTTCCAACTGCATCAAACCCAGATCTCCTCGGATCCGATCCCCTCTTTTCACTCCAAATCCAATATCTCCTCGGCTCCATTCCTTCCTATAGGAGACAAATAAAAGATCTTCCAGGCCACCATCTACTACTTCATCCATTAGGTCTTCTAGACGCTTGTCAGAAGCAGAGGTGTATTGGATGATGAGGAAGTTTCTCAGGGCTCAGATTCAGATGGGGTTATTCTATCTGTCTCCCATTGGATCCATGAGCCTGCCATCATCTCAACATCACTTCACTTCTCCTTCTCTGACCCGACCAGTATTTCTGAGCCATCGGATCTGAGACTTCCAAGGTGCCCTCTTCGGTTCTTTGACCCAGACTGTTCCCCTGAGTCATCCCGCTCTGACCTCATTGGAGCAGGAAGACTCTTGGTACTGAAGCATCAGCTCTGGCTCTGGGGGGGTTGGGATCAATTCCAGGGCTATTCTTGCCTCTCTGCACTTTGGTTTTAGATAGCTTAGCTGTGACCCACTCCTCAAGGCAGGATTCCTTGGGATTACAGAGGTCAGTGCCAGTGGCCATGGCTCTTATGCAGTTGGCTGCTGTTTCTCCTGGACCATCTGTGTTTGAGGTTGTGGAGATGTCCTTCTCTTTACCTCAAGAAAAGACATCCTTGCCCTCTTTGGATCCTAGCCCCCTCCACTGACTCTGAGCACTGATCCCATCATGCTTACTCCATCGGGACAACCAACCCATTCAAGCCTTCAGCCAGTCCTCATACAGGACTCTCCATCCTCTTCCAGTAGTTCACCAGACCATCCCACTTTTGAGGTCCCTAAGAAGAGAATGTGCAAAAGGAGACACCTAGATTCCTGCAAGAAGCTGTCAGTGAAGACACTAACTTTGATGAAGGGAAGGGTCCCCCAGATTTCCACTTGATGATGTCTTCTTTGGAGAGATACTAGAACTTCTTAAACAGAGAGGTGGGTGGTCTTTCCAATACCTTTTCCCAAGATGAGTCAGTTTTTTCTGGAGGCTTTCAGGGCTGGCCTGTCTATATCTTGGGTGGTCCCTCCAGCTGATGAGTTAATCGACCTTAAGGAGCCTGATACAATGGGACCTGTCCCTAAAAGACCTGACAAGTTTCCAGCTCATCCTAAAGATAGGCCCACTGGAGTAAGGGAGTCCCTGCAATGGCATGGTGGTGGCAGCAGCCACCAAGAGAGAGTTGGCAGAAAAGAGCTTATCTGTCCATCCCTCCTAATAGAGCCTCGAGGCTGTTGGACAGGTTTGGCAAGTGCATTTACTCCTCAGTTACCTTTCCTCTTTGATTGCTGAATTACTTGACACATTTCACCAGGCTACAAAGAAATTTGATCAAGGAGCTTTCCAAATCTCTTTCAGGGTCTATGTCTGTGGAGGACCAGAAGAAAGCTTTTTCATAACTGGCCACCATACAGTCCATCTCCAGTGTGTCCATTAGGTTAATCTCCCATGCTTATGAGGATACCTCTAGGGCAGCAAATTCAGGCATTGTGGTCAGGAGGCATGCCTGGATGCGCCTGAGTGATTTTGTGGAGCCCTTCAAGTTTTCATTCATCAGTAGTCATTTTGATGGATCATCTTTGTTCAGCCCAAAAGTTAAAGAAACAATCTCCAGAACTGAACAAAATGGAAAGACCCTGTCTGCTGTTAGGATTCATTTTTCTACTCCTCAGAGGTCTTTCTCCAGGAATCAGCAAGGTAGTAGAAAGATGTAGATGTTCTTCGTGTTTCACTGTTGCAGTCATTACACTTGGGTAATCTGCTGGCAGGTTGCCCTCACTCGGCCTGAATAACAAAGTTTTGGGTCCTGCGTCGGTTGCTGTCTCCTCTTCCATGACGTCAGGTCAACAGGGATATAAAACATGCAGCCTACGCCATTTTATTCAGTCTTTCTTGCCGCGCGGTGCCCAAAGCAGAAGCAGTTCGCAAGTTCCGGTCGGTCGACTCCTGAAATTTTTGCATTTGAGTTTCAGAACTGAAGTCTTCAACTAAAGCTAAGTCTAAAAAACTGACGCATGAGCCACGTGCTCAGGCCCCTATGCCTAAAAAACAGATGATCAAAATGGCTGAGGACTTAATTACCTTGATCAGGGGTTCCCAACCCCCCCCCCCCCCCCGCTAAGAGGCCTAGGCAAGACACTGATTATGAATCTTAAGATCAGGTTTCCATTTCTTCTGATTCCTCTTCTGATCAGGAATTTTCTATTCCACCCTATGAGGATTAAAATGCAGAAGAATCCATCCCTTCTGCATCTTCTCCTGAGGATTATTCTTTTGGAGAAACCTTGCATACTTTAAGGGAACATTTTCATTGGGAGAGTCAGGATTTCTCTGAATCAAAAAAGAGGCTCAGGGATTTCCTTCTTCTTCCTCCTCAGCATAGGCTTTTGGCAATACCTCCTGCATTAGACATTGCTGATGATGTGTTTTCGGAATCAAGCATGGCTCCTGATTTCCTACCTTCAGCTCCTAGTAAGCCAGGCAGTTATTACAGAGTTCCTGACTCCCACAAATTTGTATTCAAAAATCCTGCAGCTGATCCTGAGACTATCTCACAGAGTCCCAAAGGTGTAAAGGCCTCTACAGCCAAAAATCCTACCCCCTCTGATAGAGATTACAGGGCACTGGATAGCTGGGGAAAGAAGGTTTATAAGTCTGCAACCTTGGCAATTAGGGCCTTAAACTGCCAGTTTCATTTGCTTAAATATCAACAGCATGTTATGGGCTTATTGAAACAGAAAATGATGTTGATTTCTGATTGTGTGGAAAATAAAGAATTACAGGAATTATTGCATGCAGCAGAACAGGTTGGAAAGCATACTTTGCAATGTGGTTTTGATTCCTTGGAGGCCACTTGCAGGGCCGCAGTTACTGGATCTGTGATTAAAAGGCATGCCTGGATCAAGGAGCAAAATCTGCCTGATCATGTTAAAGCTAAATTGTTGGATGCCCCTTTACAGCATGATACTCTGTTTGGTAATAAGGCAGAAGAGGTTTTAAAGAAAATGGAAGACAAAGCTAAATCTATGCAAACTGTAAAAGATTTCTTACAAGTGCAGCCACCCAGGTTCAGTAGGCACTGGCCCACTAAAAATTGGTCCTTTCCTGTGTCCAACAGAGCCTCTCAAGGGAAATCCAGGCACTCAAAAGGCTCTAGATACCAATCACAGGGTTCTTACAGGTCAAAGCAATGGGGTGCCTCCACCTCCAAATCTGGAGGAAACAAAGCACAACCCTACAGTAAGCAGTCTCAATGATTTCCCTCTACCTTCACCAAGCACTTATCTTTTGACAGCCCCCTTGGGGGGAAAATTAGCACTTCATGCTCAAAATTGGCAGTTAATTACCAAGGACAAGTGGGTATTAAACACAGTATCCCAGGGGTACAGATTTCATTTCCATACTTTGCCAATTCCAAACGGTTGGCCAGATCTGCCACAAAATCAATGGGCAGAGGCTCAGAAACAAGTTACGTCCCTCATGGATATGGGGGCTATTCAACCAGTACCAGAACAGGAAAAAGGACAAGGTTTTTATTCAAGGCTTTTCCTGGTACCCAGAAAAGACAATGCCTGGCGTCCAATACTGGACTTATTGATTTTGAACACGTTTCTGGACATTCCAAAATTCAGAATGCTGACTTTACAACAGCTACTGCCTATGCTGGGCATGAACGCTTGGTTAGTGACTCTAGACTTAAAAGAGGCATACCTGCATATCCCAATAAGGGAATCGTGCAGAAGATACCTCCACTTCAAGGCAGGTTTTTTGCATTACCAATTCTCTGCACTGCCCTTTGGCTTATCTGCTGTGCCCAGGGTCTTTACAAAGTGCCTGACACCAGTAATTGCATTTTGTAGACAAAGACGCATACAAATTTATCCTTACCTGGATGACTGTCTCATTCAAGCAGAGAACAAGGACATTCTTCTTTAACATCTGGCATTTTTAAAAAGGCTGCTAACATGCCTAGGGTACACAGTAAATGAAAAGAAATCCCAACTGGTACCCTCTCAAATAATTACATCCCTGGGTGCAAACTTGAATACAACTGCCCAGATTTCTTACCTTACGCCAGACAAACAAAGGCAACTGACAACATACTTCAAACAGATGGCAACAAAAACCCAGTTATCTGCAAGACAAATTCTGCAGGCTTTGGGGTTCATGGCATCCTGCATTCTACTAATTCCATATGCAAGACTGCATATGAGGAAACTTCTATGGTACCTAAAAAGTTTATGGAGTCAACATTGTCACAGTCTGGAAACAATGATTCCTCTCATTCCCTGCCTACAACAGGAGTTTCTTTGGTGGGCAGAGACATGTCACCAAAACAAGGGACTATCATTCACTCTACCCCCTGCCACCCAAACCCTAACTACAGATGCATCAGACTATGTTTGGGGGGCCCACCTGGTGGGGAGATGCATTCAGGGTATATGGAGCCGAAAACTAATGCATCTACATATCAACCAGAAAGAGATGCTAGCTGTTCAGAATGCTCTGACAGCCTTTAAGGACTTACTTCATCCAGGACAACTACTGATAAAGACGGACAACACCACGGTTATGTGGTACATAAACAAGCAGGGGGTACACATTCCTACCCCCTTTGCAGACTAGCCATGGCATTGTGGAACACAGCTTTGACTTACCAAGTACATCTTCAAGCTCAATTCCTGCCAGGAAAACAAAATACTCTGGCAGACGAGCAGAAATCTTATGGACCCACACGAGTGGAAACTGGATCTACAAATCTTCAGCATGGTAACACAGAAATGGGGAGCCCAGACATAGATCTATTTGCCTCACCCCAAAATTATCAACTGGACAAATTCTGCACAAGGACTTATCACAGACAAGCATGGAAAGTGGATGCCCTATCCTTCAGTTGGAAAAACCTATCAGTCTATGCCTTTCCCCCTCTGCCTCTTCTCTCCAAGGTCTTACTAAAGGTCAGACCGGAAAAGCCAAAAATTATTCTGATTGCTCTGGACTGGCCTCGCCAGCACTGGTACCCAATTCTAAGGAATATGTCTCAACTCCCTCCTTGGTACTTGCCTCAAATACCTCATCTACTGTCTCAGCAGAACAATCAAATTCTGCACACTCAGCTCCAAACTCTGAACCTTGCAGCATGGCTGATCATTTAATTATTCAAACAACACCTCTCAGTAAATCTATGATGGATGTCATTTTGGAAGCAAGAAGGCCTAGTACTAGAAAATCGTATGCTAATAAATGGAAGAGATTCTGTGCTTGGAGCCAAGCACAAGGAACGGACACAGCAAAACCAAATATCCCTCAGATTTTACAATACTTGACTGAGATGCTTGACAAGGGCCTATCTTTTTATTCAGTAAAAATCCATGCCTCTGCCATCTTGGCTCATTACAACACGGAGCCTCCCCTCTTTTCTCATCCTGTGCTAAAACAGTATCTTAGAGGGGCCAGAAATTTAAGGCCTCCCAGAAGATCACCAACTCTTGCATGGGACCTCAATTTTGTGCTGGAAAAACTCACCCTGCCTTCTTTTGAACCAGCAGCTACTGCGGATATAAAATTTTTATCTTGGAAAACAGCTTTCCTCTTGGCAATCACTTCAGCAAGAAGGGTTTCAGAATTACAGGCTCTCATGGCTGTGGAGCCTTTTATTACATTTTACCCGGACAGGGTGTCCCTCCGGACCACTCCTTCCTTTATGCCTAAGGTGGTATCCAGTGTGGCTCTTAACCAAACAATTCATCTGCCAGCATTTTACCCAAATCCGCAGAACAAGGGGGAGCAGATTCTGCATTCATTGGACGTACACAGACAACTAAGATTCTACTTAAACAGGACCAAATCTCTAAGAAAGTCTTAGCAACTACTGGTGGCATTTGCTTCAGGATCAGAGGGGAAGGCTATATCAACGCAGACTATTTCTAAGTGGATAAGCCACTGCATTCGTTTCTGCTACTTGCACCATGGTAAACCTGTGCCCAAGGGAATCAGGTCACATTCCACCAGGGCTGCCTCTACCTCAGCAGCTTTTCTCAGAGGAGTTCCAACCAAAGACATTCTAGAAGCTGCTACTTAGAGCTCTGTCCATACCTTCACAAAGCATTATCATTTGCCTCTCTTCTCCATATCCAGGGCAGGCTTTGCCACTGCAGTTCTTCAGGGCCTTATAGCCGCTCCTAATACTATTTAGTTCCTTCCTCCCATCCATAGCTTTGGATTCTACCCAAATGTAATGACTGCAACAGTGAAACACGAAGAACATAGTACAGTTGTGTACACTTACCATAAATGTAGATGTTCGAGTGTATTCACTGTTGCAGTCCGGGTTACCCACCCGCCATCCCCCTTTTTCTATAACTACTCTCTCCTTCACTATATTCTAAAGCCTTTGTGGTGTATTTGCTTTTAGATGAAGGTAAAGTTTATGTTGCTAAAAGTGCATTTACATATATTGCTGTTTATTTATATATATATATATATATATATATATATATATATATATATATATATATTTGCTCCCCATTTGAGGGGCACCTGACATCTGGGGCAAGAAAAACTGAATAAAATGGCATCCGCTGCATGTTTTATACCCCTGATGACCTGACGTCATGGAAGAGGAGACAGCAACCAATGCAGGATCCAAGACTTTGTTATTCAGGCCGACTGAGGGCAACCTGCCAGTAGATTACCCAAATGTAATGACTGCAACAGTGAATACACTCAAACATCTACATTTATGGTAAGTGTACACAACTGTACTTTCTGCAAGTCACAAGGGCCTTTCCAGGAGTCAGAGATGCCTTGTCTTGACAGACCTTACCAGCGCTCCTGAAGGATTAAACCCTCTCTGTAAGCAGTCGAGCTGTGCTCTTTGCACCCAGAAGCCTAGGCATCCATCACAAAAGACATTTGGGTGCAGAAAGTCATAACCAGAGGTTATTTTATACCAACAAAGATGAAGAAGATCCCCAGTGTTCAACCCAGTCAGAGGGAGGCTGCAGCCTTGGAAATAGAAAAGCTGTTTGAAAAAAGAGTCATCCAGAAAGTCCCACCAGACCAACAAGGATCTAGAACTTACTAAACATTATTTTTAGTGCCAAAGAAGACAGGGGACTTGAGACCAGTTTTGGATCTCGGCTGGCCCAGCCAGTAAGCAAAATACTCAAAGTTCAGTATGGTCACAGTTCAGTACATTTTACCTCTTCTACAAAAGGACAACTGGATGTGCTTGACAGATTTTCAAGATGTGTACTATTATAGCAAAATGAACAGATGCTCAAGAAGATACCTTCACTTCCAGCAGGGTGCCAGCCATTACTATTTCAGAACACTGCACTTTGGTCTCACCACAGCCCCTAGAGTGTTCACCAAATGCATTGTAGTGCTAGCACCTCACCTGAGACTGCTGGGATTCTGAGTGTCTCCATGTTTAGATAATTGGATGTTCTTCGTGTTTCACTGTTGCAGTCATTACATTTCGGTAATCTGCTGGCAGGTTGCCCTCAGTTGGCCTTATTAACAAAGTCTTGGGTCCTGCGTCGGTTGCTGTCCCTTCTTCCATGTCGTCAGGTCATCAGGGGTATAAAACATGCAGCCAACGCCATTACATCAGTCTTTCTTGCTGCGCAGTGCCCAAAGCAGAAGCAGTTCACAAGTGTCGGTCGGCCAACTCCTGAAATTTTTGTTTTCGAGTTTCAAAACCGAAGTCTTCAACTAAAAGCTAAGTACCCCGTTGGGGAAACTTTTTCTTGCTCCTTACCAATGTCAGTAAAAGTTAATAATTGTATTACTTGTGGGAAGCAAATACCTCATAAGTATTTTCATTTGTACTGTATTACTTGCCTAGGCCCTGACCAAAACGTGCCTTGCTGTAGGTTTTGTGCTAAATTTAATCAGCGCACTATTAAACGTCGGTATATTTTTGCTTCTAAATATTTTGGCTCAAGATTTAACTACCCAGAAATGTCGTCGGTTGGCAATCCGACTACCAGAATACCTACAAAATGCAAAGAAAAAGACAGAGACAGACTGTCGAGGTCCAAAACCGACAACAAAGCTTCTCCTAAGCCAGTCGCCGGTACTCAGTGAGGCACTTTCGCAGCTCCTGATACCCGCTACTTTTGATTCACAGGCCTCTACTGAGACCCATTCGGAGTCCGGTATGCCGCGAGACACTTTAAGTATTGAACCCACGGATGTCTCTACCTTAGATGGGTCCAGAACCGCTGAGCAGGCACCGGCTTCTGAGGGTGTTTTCAGAGCTAAAGATTTGTATGTTAAACCGATGCCATCTTCAAAACTAAGGCCAAGAACTACTTCTATGTCTAAAAAAATGGCACTTGGGCCACGTGTACAGGCCCCAATGCCTAAAAAACAAATGATTAAAATGGCTGAGGATTTAATTACCTTGATCAGGGGTACCCATCCCCCTCCTGTTAAGAGGCCTAGGCAAGGCACTGACTGTGAATCTTCAGATCAGGTTTCTATTTTTTCTGATTCCTCTTCTGATCAGGAATTTATCCCTCATTCCCACTTATGAGGACTCTGATGGAGAAGATTCCATCCCTTCTGCTTCTCCTCCTGAGGACTTTCTCTTGGGGAAATTTTACATAGCTTAAGGGAACACTTTCATTGGGAGAGTTAGGATTTCTCAGAATCTAAAAAGAAACTTAGGGATTTCCTTCTTCTTCCTAAGCATAGGCCTTTGGCTATACCTCCTGTTCTAGACATTGTTGATAATGTTTTCTCAGAGTCCAGTATGACTCCTGATTCCCTACCTCCGGCTCCTAGTAAGCCAGACAGATATTACAGGGTTCCTGACTCCCACAAATTCCTCTTTAAAAACCCTACTGCTGACCCTGAAACAATTTCTCAGGGTCCCAAGGACTTTAAGGCTTCTACTGCTAAAAATCCTACCCCTTCTGATAGAGATTCCAGGGCACTGGATAGATGGGGTAAGAAGGTTTACATGTCTGCAACCTTGGCAGTCAGGGCTTCAAACTGTCAGTTTCAAATGCTTAAATATCAACAGCATGTCATGGGTTTACTTAAACAGAAAATTATGTTGATTTCTGACTGTGTGGAAAATAAAGAGTTTCAGGATTTATTGCATTCAGCTGAACAAGTTGGAAAGCATACTTTGCAATGTGGTTTTGGAGGCCTCTTGCAGGGCTGCTGTAACTGGATCTGTGCTAAGAAGGCATGCTTGGCTCAAGGAGCAAAATCTGCCTGACCATGTTAAAGTAAAATTGTTGGATGCTCCTTTACAACAGGACAGTATATTTGGTAATAAGGCTGAAGAAGTTTTGAAAGAGATGGAAGATAAAGCTAAATCTATGCAAACTGTAAAAGATTTCCTACAAGTGCAGCCACCCAGGTTCAGTAGGCACTGGCCTACCAAGAACTGGTCCTTTCCAGTACCCACTAGAGCCGCTCAGGTCAAACCCAGACATTCCAAAGGCTCCAGGTTTCAGTCACAAGAAACTTATAGAACAAAGCAATGGGGTGCCTCTGCATCCAATTCTGGAAGTAACAAGGCACCTTCCTCCGGAAAACAATCTCAATGACTTTCCAATGCAATCATCAAGCACTTCTCTTTTGGCCACCCCTTTGGTGGGAAAACTGGCACTTCATGCACGAAACTGGCAACTGATTACCCAGGACAAATGGGTTTTAAATATAGTATCCCAGGGATACAGATTTCATTTCCACACATTGCCAATCCCAAACGGATGGCCAGAGCTACCTCCAAACCAGTGGGCAGAGGCCCAGAAACAAGTTACATCCCTCATGAATATGGGGACTATTCAGCCAGTACCAGGAAAGGAAAAGGGACAAGGTTTTTATTCAAGACTTTTCCTGGTACCGAGAAAAGACAAATCATGGCGTCCAATTCTGGACTTATCCATTCTAAATACATTTCTGGACATTCCAAAATTCAAGATGCTGACTCTCCAACAGTTACTACCTGTGCTAGGCAAGGATGCCTGGTTGGTAACTCTAGACTTAAAAGAGGCTTACCTGCATATCCCAATGAGGGAATCTTGAAGAAGATACCGCCGCTTCAAAGCAGGCTATTTGCATTACCAGATGTTCATCGTGTTTCACTGTTGCAATCATTACTCTTGGGGTTATCCTGCTGGCAGGCTACTCTCAGTCGCCCAGAATTCCAAAGTGTAGGTCCAGCGTCGGTTGCTGTCGCCTCTTCCCTGACATCAGAGCGCCAGGGGTATAAAAGATGCAGCCGATGCCATTTTCTTCAGTCTTTCTTGCTGCATGGTGCCCAAAGCAAAAGCAGTTCGCAAGTGCCGGTCGGCCGACTTCTGAGATTTTCAAATCCAAATTTCAGAGCCGAAGTCTTCATTAAAGCTAAGTACCCCATTGGGGAAACTTTTTTCTTGCTCCAGACCGATGTCAGAAAAAGTTAACAATTGTATTTCTTGTGGGAAGCAAATACCTCATAAGAATTATCACTCTTACTGTATTCCTTGCCTAGACCCTGATCACAGCCTTGCTAGTTGTCGGTTTTGTGCTAGATTTAACCAATGCACTATCAAGCGTCTGTTCGATTTTGCGTTTTATTACTTTGGCTGAAGATTTAATTATATAATGCCATCGGAACAGCCAACAACCGGAGTTTACAAAAAACTCAAGGACAAGGATAGGCATCCGAGGTCCAAAACCGACGACGAAGCCTCTACCAGGCCAGTCGCCAGTTCGCCGGTTCTCAGTGAGGTGCTTTCGCAGCCCCTGGTGCCCACTACCTCAGAGCCACAGGCCGCTACCAACTCCCACGTGGAGCCGACTGGGTCTCTGGATACTCAAGGTATTGGACACTCGGAAATCACTCCGTCAGATGGGTCCGGAGCCGCTGAGCAGGCATCGGCTTCTGAGGGTGTCTTCAGACCTACACAACTATATATTAAGCCATCTTCAGCTACAAAGGCTAAAGCAGCTCTAAAGACAAAGAAACAAGTACAGCATTTTCCCACTCAGACTTCCATGCCTAAAAAACAGATGCTCAAAATGGTCGAAGACCTAATTATTTTGATCAGGGGCTCCCATGCACCTCCTAATAAGTGGCATAGGCAAGAGACAGAATATGATTCTTCTGATCAGGTTTCTGTTTCCTCTGATTCCTCTTCTGAACAGGATTACTCCATGCTTCCCTATGAGGATTCTGATGCTGAAGAATCCATTCCTTCAGTCTCTCCTCCTGAGGATTATTCTTTTGGGAAAACCCTGCATACTATGAGGGAGCATTTCCACTGGGAGAGCCAAGATTATTCTGAATCTAAGAAAAGGCTCAGAGACTTTCTGCTTCTTCCTCAGCACAGACCCCTTGATATTCCACCTGTTCTAGACATTGTAGTTGATGTATTTTCAGAGTCCGGTCTGCCCCTGACTCTTTACCCCCTGCACCTGCTAAGCCAGACAGATACTACAGGGTCCGGATTCTCATAAATTCCTATATAAAAACCCCGCTGCTGACCCAGAAACTATATCTCAGGGTCCCAAGGGGGTTAAAGCTTCCACTGCAAAAAACCCTGTTCCCTCTGTTAGGGATTCTAGGGCACTGGACAGATGGGGGGAAAAAGTTTACACTTCTGCTACCTTGGCTGTAAGGGCTTTAAATTGTCAGTTTCATATGCTTAAATATTAGCAATATTTAATGTCACTACTTAAACAGAAAATGTTGACAAATACTGAATGTTCAGAGAACAAGGAATTGCAGGATTTATTGCATGCAACTGAACAAGTGGGAAAGCATACTTTGCAATGTGGTTATGATTCACTGGAGGCCTCTTGCAGGGCTGCTGTTACAGGTTCTGTCATTAGAAGGCATGCTTGGTTAAAGGAACAGAATCTGCCTGATCAGGTTAAAGCAAAATTATTAGATGCTCCTGAAGGATTAAACCCTCTCTGTAAGCAGTCGAGCTGTGCTCTTTGCACCCAGAAGCCTAGGCATCCATCACAAAAGACATTTGGGTGCAGAAAGTCATAACCAGAGGTTATTTTATACCAACAAAGATGAAGAAGATCCCCAGTGTTCAACCCAGTCAGAGGGAGGCTGCAGCCTTGGAAATAGAAAAGCTGTTTGAAAAAAGAGTCATCCAGAAAGTCCCACCAGACCAACAAGGATCTAGAACTTACTAAACATTATTTTTAGTGCCAAAGAAGACAGGGGACTTGAGACCAGTTTTGGATCTCGGCTGGCCCAGCCAGTAAGCAAAATACTCAAAGTTCAGTATGGTCACAGTTCAGTACATTTTACCTCTTCTACAAAAGGACAACTGGATGTGCTTGACAGATTTTCAAGATGTGTACTATTATAGCAAAATGAACAGATGCTCAAGAAGATACCTTCACTTCCAGCAGGGTGCCAGCCATTACTATTTCAGAACACTGCACTTTGGTCTCACCACAGCCCCTAGAGTGTTCACCAAATGCATTGTAGTGCTAGCACCTCACCTGAGACTGCTGGGATTCTGAGTGTCTCCATGTTTAGATAATTGGATGTTCTTCGTGTTTCACTGTTGCAGTCATTACATTTCGGTAATCTGCTGGCAGGTTGCCCTCAGTTGGCCTTATTAACAAAGTCTTGGGTCCTGCGTCAGTTGCTGTCCCTTCTTCCATGTCGTCAGGTCATCAGGGGTATAAAACATGCAGCCAACGCCATTACATCAGTCTTTCTTGCTGCGCAGTGCCCAAAGCAGAAGCAGTTCACAAGTGTCGGTCGGCCAACTCCTGAAATTTTCGTTTTCGAGTTTCAAAACCGAAGTCTTCAACTAAAAGCTAAGTACCCCGTTGGGGAAACTTTTTCTTGCTCCTTACCAATGTCAGTAAAAGTTAATAATTGTATTACTTGTGGGAAGCAAATACCTCATAATATTTAATGTCACTACTTAAACAGAAAATGTTGACAAATACTGAATGTTCAGAGAACAAGGAATTGCAGGATTTATTGCATGCAACTGAACAAGTGGGAAAGCATACTTTGCAATGTGGTTATGATTCACTGGAGGCCTCTTGCAGGGCTGCTGTTACAGGTTCTGTCATTAGAAGGCATGCTTGGTTAAAGGAACAGAATCTGCCTGATCAGGTTAAAGCAAAATTATTAGATGCACCATTACAGCATGATACTTTGTTTGGTACTAAAGCAGAAGAAGTGTTGAAAAAATGAAGGATAAAGCAAAATCCATGCAGACAGTCAAGGATTTCTTACAGGTACAGCCACCCAGGTTTAGCAGGAACTGGCCTTCTAAAAATTGGTCCTTTCCAGTCTCAGACAGACCACAAAGAGGCAGATATAGGCATCCCAGAGGCAGATCTCAGCCCCAAGGCTCATACAGGCCTAAACAATGGGGTGCTCCTACCTCCAAAAGCGGAGAAGACAAATCACAACCTTACAGGAAACAGTCCCAATGACTTTCATCTACCAGTTCCAAGCAGTTTTCTTTTGACAGTCCCCTTAGGGAGAAAACTAGCGCTTTTTTCATTAAATTGGCAAATGGTTACCCAAGACAAATAGGTCCTGAACATGGTGTCCCAAGGCTACAGGTTCCATTTTCACACTCTACCAAGGTCAAAGGGCATGCCAGACCTGCCACACAATCAATGGGCAGAGGCACAAAAGCAAATTACAGCCCTCATGGACATGAGGGCCATTCAGCAAGTACCACAAGAGCAAGGGCAAGGATTTTACTCCAGACTTTTCCTAGTACCCAGGAAGGACAAAACCTGGAGACCAATTCTGGACCTGTCTATACTAAATACGTTTCTGGAAGTTCCAAAATTCAAGATACTCACTCTATAGCAGCTACTGCCCATGCTGGGCAAGAGGGCTTGGCTCGTAACTTTGGACCTAAAAGAGGCATACCTGCATGTCCCAATCAGACAATCTTGCAGAAGATACCTCAGATTCATAGCTGGCTCAATGCATTACCAATTCTCTGCACTGCCCTTTGACTTATCTACTGCGCCCAGGGTCTTCACAAAATGCCTGGCACCAGTAATTGCATTTTGCAGACAAAAAGGAATTCAAATCTATCCCTACTTGGACGACTTCCTAATTCAGGCAGAGAACAAAGACACTCTTCTAAAGCATCTGGCGTTTGTAAAAAGACTAATAATTGGCCTAGGGTACACAGTAAATGAAAAGAAATCAAAACTAGTGCCCTCTCAAGAGATAATATTCCTGGGTGCAAGCTTAAATACAACTGCCCAGATGGCTTATCTCACACCAGACAAGCAAAAACAACTGACTACTTACTTCAAGAAATTGGCAACAAAAACCCACTTATCTGCAAGGAAGATCCTGCAGGCCTTGGGTTTCATGGCATCCTGCATTCTACTAATTCCATATGCCAGACTGCATATGAGGAAACTACAATGGTATCTGAAAAGTGTTTGGACTCAGCATTGCCACAGCCTGGAGACAGTAATTGCACTCATTCCCTGCCTACAACAGTAGTTCCGATGGTGGGCAGAAGCCTGTCACCACAACAAGGGTCTGCCATTCAGTTTACCCACAGCCAGACAGACACTGACAGCGGATGCATCAGATTATGCCTGGGGGGCCCATATGGCAGGAAAATGTATTCAGGGCACATGGCCTGCAAACCAGATGCATCTTCACATCAATCAAAGAGATGCTAGCTGTTCAAAATGCCCTGACAGCTTTCAAGGACCTGCTTCATCCAAGACAGTTACTGATAAAGATAGACAACACTACGGTCATGTGGTACATAAACAAGCAGGGAGGTACACATTCCTACCCCCTCTGCAGACAAGCAATGACCTTATGGGACACAGCATTGGCTTTTCAAGTTCACCTGCAAGCACAATTCCTGCCAGGAAAAACAAATACTCCAGACGAACTAAGCAGAAACCTCATGGATCCCCACAAATGGAAACTGGATCCACAAGTCTTCAGCATGATAATAAAGAAATGGGGATGCCCAGACATAGATCTATTTGCCTCCCCTCACAATGGCCAATTGCAGAGATTTTGCACAAGGATTTATCACAAGCAAGCATGGAAAGTGGACGCCCCATCATTCAGCTGGAAAAATCTAACAGTATATGCTTTTCTCCCACTGCCTCTCCTTCCCAGAGTACTCCTAAAGGTCAGACAAGAGAAGCCAAAAATGATCTGATTGCACCAGACTGGCCACACCAGCACTGGTAACCAATCCTAAAGAGCTTGTCTCAAGGTCCAGCATGGATATTGCCTCAAGCTTCTTACTTGCTGACCCAACAAAGTAATCAGATCCTGCACAGCCAACTCAGGAGCCTAAGTCTGGAAGCATGGCGGATAATGTAGCCATTTAGAACACTCCTCTTTCAAAAGCTGTTATGGATGTTATCTTGGAGGCTAGGAGGCTACCAGAAAATCTTATGCAGAAAAATGGAAGAGATTCTGTGCTTGGAACCAGGAACAAGGCATTGACACGTCTGTACCAAATATTCCTCAGATTTTACAATACCTAACTGAGATGCTGAACAAAGGCCTATCTTTTTTATCAGTTAAGATTCATGCCTCTGCCATTTCAGCACATTACAATACGGAACCACCTATCTTTTCTCATCCTTTAATAAGGCAGTACCTCAGAGGGGCCAAAAACATTAGGCCTCCAAGTAGAGCACCAATTCTGGCCTGGGACCTCAATTATGTTTTGGAAAAACTCAAACTGCCTCCTTTCGAGCCAGCATCAACAGCAGATATAAAATTCTTATCCTGGAAAACAGCTCTGCTCCTAGCAATAACCTCTGCAAGGCGAGTCTCGGAGTTACAAGCACTCATGGCTGTGGAACCTTTCATCATTTTTCATCCAGACAGGGTTTCTCTGAGGACAAACCCTACATTTATGCCTAAGGTGGTGTCCAGTGTGGCCCTCAACCAAACCATTCATTTGCCTACCTTTTACCCAAATCCACAGAACAAAGGTGAAAACATTTTTGCATTATTTGGACATATACAGGCAGTTGCTTGGGCAGAACTAAAGCTTTCAGAAAGACTGAGCAACTTTTAGTGTCATATGCTGCAGGATCACAGCGAAAGGCTATCTCAAAACAGACTATTTCTAAATGGATAGGCCATTGCATCCATTTCTGCTGTTTTCAACATGGCAAATCAGTGCCTAAGGGCATTAGGCCTCATTCCACCAGAGCAGCAGCCACTTCAACAGCCTTCCTCAGAGGAGTACCAACCAAGGATATTTTAGAGGCTGCAACTTGGAGTTCAATGCACACCTTTACAAAGCACTACCACTTGCCTCTCTACTCTAAGTCCAGAGCAGGCTTCGCCACTGCAGTTCTGCAGGGCCTCATAGCCTCTCCTAATCCTATTTAGCCCAGCCACCCATCCTCAGCTTTGGGATTCTACCCAAGAGTAATGACTGCAACAGTGAAACACGATGAACATAGTACAGTTGTGTACCTACCATAAATGTAGATGTTCGAGTGTATTCACTGTTGCAGTCCAGGTTACCCACCCTCCATCCCCCTTCTCTTTGCTGGGACTTATCTGCACTTCTCTATCCTCTACAACCTTTTTGGTGTATTTGCTTGTAGATGAAGGAAATGTTATTTTTGTGCATGTATTTCTTATTGGTATATTTTTCAGCCTACCTATTTGGGGCACCTGACATCTGGGGCAAGAAAAACTGAAGAAAATGGCGTTGGCTGCATCTTTTATACCCCTGGCGCTCTGACGTCAGGGAAGAGGTGACAGCAACCGACGCCGGACCTAGACTTTGGAATTCTGGCTGACTGAGGGTAGCCTGCCTGCAAGATAACCCCAAGAGTAATGACTGCAACAGTGAATACACTTGAACATCTACATTTATGGTAGGTACACAACTGTACTTTCTCTGCACTGCCCTTTGGCGTATCTAGTGCGCCCATGGTCTTCACAAAGTGCCTGGCACCAGTAATTGCATTTTGCAGGCAAAGAAATATTTAAATTTATCCATACCTGGACAATTGTCTAATTCAGGCAGAAAACAAGGACACTCTTCTAAAACATCTGGCATTTGTAAAAAGGCTTCTAACTTGTCTAGGGTACACCATAAACGAAAAGAAATCACAACTGGTACCCTCTCAAATAATTACATTCCTGGGTGCAAGCTTGAATACAACTGCCCAGATGACTTACCTTACACCAGAAAAATAAATTCAGTTGATGACTTACTTCAAACAGGTGGCCACAAAAACCCAGCTATCTGCAAGGCAAATTCTGCAGGCCTTCGGGTACATGGCCTCCTACATTCTTCTAATTCCATATGCAAGACTGTATATGAGGAACATTCAATGGTACCTAAAAAGCTTATGGAGTCAACATTGTCACAGCCTGGAAACAATGATTCTTATCATTCCTTGCCTGCAGCTAGAGTTCCTATGGTGGGCAGAGTTCTGCCACCAAAACAAGGGACTGTCATTCATTCCACCCCATGCCACCCAAACCCTGACTACAGACGCATCAGATTATGCTTGGGCGGCGCATCTGGCAGGGAGATGCATTCAGGGCCAATAGAGCCCAAATCAAATGCACTACATATCAATCAGAAAGAGATGCTAGCTGTACAGCATGCTCTGACAGCCTTCAAGTATTATCTTCATCCAGGACAACTACTGATAAAGACAGACAACACCATAGTCATGTGGTACATAAACAGGCAGGGGAGTACCCATTCCTACCCCCTTTGCAGACTAGCCATGGCATTGTGGAACACAGCCTTGACTTATCAAATACATCTACAAGCTCAATTCCTGCCAGGAAAGCAAAATACTCTGGCAGACGAACTAAGCAGAAATCTGGACCCACACAAATGGAAACTGGATCCGCAAATCTTCAGCATGTTGGCACGCAAATGGGGGAGCCCAGACATAGATCTTTTTGCCTCACCCCAAAACTATCAGTTGGACAAATTCTGCAAAAGAATTCATCACAAAAAAGCTTGGAAAGTGGATGCTCTATCCTTAAGCTGGAAAACTCTGTCAGTCTATGCCTTTCCCCCTCTGCCTCTGCTCTCCAAGGTCTTTCTAAAAGTCAGACAGGAAAAACCAAAAATGATTCTGATTGCTCCAGACTGGCCTCACCAACACTGGTACCCGCTCCTATGCAATATGTCGCACCTTCCTCTGTGTTACCTGCCTCAGATACCTTATCTGCTATCTCAGCAGAACTATCAAATTCTGCACACTCAGCTCCAAACTATGAATCTTGCAGCATGGCTAATCAACTAATTTCACCAGTTACATCTCTCAGCAAACCTGTGATGGATGTCATTTTGCAAGCTAGAAGGCCTAGTACTAGAAATTCTTATGCTGACAAATGGAAAAGGTTCTGTGCCTGGAACCAAGCACAAGGAATAAGCACAGCAATGCTCAATATTTCTCAAATTCTGCAATAATTAACTGAGATGCTTCACAAGGGCCTATCTTTTTCTTCCATAAAAATCCATGCCTCTGCCATTTCAGCTCATTGCAACACAGAGCCTACCCTCTTTTCTCATCCTCTGCTAAAGCAGTACCTCAGATGGGCCAAATATTTAAGACCTCCCAGGAGAGCACCAACTCCTGCATGATATCTCAATTTTGTTTTGGACAAACTCACTCTACCTCCTTTTGAGCCAGCTGCTACTGCAGACCTAAAATTTCTTTCTTGGAAAACAGCTTTTCTTTTAGCAGTCACTTCAGCTAGAAGGATTTCAGAACTTTAGGCTCTTGTGGCAGTGGAGCCTTTCATTATTTTTTACCCGGATAAGGTGGCTCTCAGGCCCAATCCATCCTTTATGCCTAAAGTGGTATCTAGTGTGGCCCTTAATCAGACCATTCATCTGCCAATTTTCTTCCCAAATCCACAGAACAAGAGTGAGCGGATTCTGCATTCATTGGATGTACACAGACAATTAAGATTCTACTTAAACAGGACAAAATCTTTAAGAAAATCTGAACAGTTACTGGTGGCATTTGCTGCAGGGGCAGAGGGAAAGGCTATTTCAAAGCAGACTATTTCCAAATGGATAAGCCATTGTATTCATTTCTGCTATATGCACCATGGTAAACCTGTCCTCAAGGGGATCAGATCTCATTCCACCAGGGCTGCATCTACTTCTGCAGCCTTTCTCAGAG
The DNA here is from genome assembly GCF_019279795.1 of Protopterus annectens. Taxonomy (NCBI): domain Eukaryota; kingdom Metazoa; phylum Chordata; order Ceratodontiformes; family Protopteridae; genus Protopterus; species Protopterus annectens. The sequence continues at coordinate 92,547,560 of NC_056733.1, forward strand.
GGGTTCCTACCAGAGACATTCTAGAAGCTGCTGCCTGGAGTTCAGGTCATGCATTCACCAAACATTACCATTTACCTCTCTTCTCTAAATCCAGAGCAGGCTTTGCCACTGCTGTCCTGCAGGGCCTTATAGCTGCTCCTAATGCTGTATAAAGCCATCCTCCCAACCATATCTTTGGGATTCTACCCAAATGTAATGACTGCAACAGTGAAACACGAAGAATATAGTACAGTTGTGTACACTTACCATAAATGTAGATGTTCCAACTCTCTAACTATACCTCTCATTTCTGTTACTATCTTTAAAAGCCTTTTTGGTGTATTTGCTTTTGTTTGGAGGTATATGTTTTGTGTTTTGTATTCTGTATCTATCTATCTATATATCTATATATATATATATATATATATATATATATATATATATTTATTTATTTATTTATATTTTGCTCCCCATTTGGGGGACACCTGACATCTGGGGCAAGAAAAATTGATGTACTGGCGTCGGCTGCATGTTTTATACCCCTGATGACCTGACGTCATTGAAGAAGGGACAGTAACTGACGCAGGACCCAAGACTTTGTTAATCAGGCTGACTGAGGGCAACCTGCAAGCAGATTACCCAAATGTAATGACCGCAACAGTGAATACACTCGAACATCTACATTTATGGTAAGTGTACACAACTGTGCTTTCCTGACCGCCCCATCCAGGCATCTATTGATTCAACCGAGGGATTGCTTACTCCAGTTATGTCATGTTTTCGGCATCACAGTCAACTACATCAAATCACAGCTTACCAGTACACAAACCCTGGAGTTCATAGGTGCTTGTCTAGACATGACCAAGCACATAGCCTCGCTTCCTATAACAAGAATTCACACTCTCAGGTCTCAGGACATGAATGTGATCTCCCTTTACCATCCAACACCAAGACTAGTTCTCCAAGTGTTAGGATTGATGACAGCCACAATAACTCTACTCCCGTTAGCCAGGTATCATATGCCTGCCCTTCAATGCACTCTTTCAGTACAGTGGTCTATATGTCTACGTCCTCTAAGTGACACAGTCAAGATTTCCAAAGTTTGCAAGAAATACCTTCTTTGGTGAATTAATTCAGAAGTCTGTCAACGTTGTCCCTTTGTTGTCACTCAACCAGTAGCCCCACAGTCACCTCCCAAATTGGATTGGGGGCATTTTTTGGTAAGGACAGGCAAGGTGTGTTGTCCCCAGAACAGCCCAATCTGCACATCAGTGTCCTGAAGATGAGGACTGTCTTACTAACACTGCAGGCCTTTCAAGATGCTCTACCTAAGGGGATAGTTGTGACACATACCGACAGTATTTCAGTAGCCTGGTATATCAACAAACAGGGGAACCAGATCTTACCTGTTATGTCAAGAAGGAATGAGAATGTGGCAGTAGATGATCTTTTCTGGTCGCTTTCTTTTGGCAATGCACATACTGAAGAACACCAGTGCGCTCGCAGTCAGACTAAGCAGGTGTGTTTTGATGCCTCACAAGTGGTCTCTCAACCAAACATTGGCAGAAGAGATTTTTATTGATGGGGTCAAACTTGCTATGATCTTTTTCCTTCTCCCCACAACAAGTGCAGCAGGTTCTTTGCCCTGGTCCCTCCACAGGGGAAGTCAGCAAGAGATGCTATGGTCCATGATTGACCCTTAGGTCCCCTTTACGATTATTCCCCCATTACCATTAATCCTCAAACTTCTACAGAAAGCACCCCAGTTGAAGAGCACAATCATCCTCATTGCACCCTTTTGGCTTTGACAAGTCCAATTTCCCTTCCTCTGGCCTCATCTGTTTTATTTTCCTTGGAAAATGTTTCCATATCTAGACCCTCTATGTCATCCAACAGTGATACGACATCCAGACATCAATGGCCTCAAATTAACCGCATGGTCTCTACAGCTTCACTGATGGCTACACAGCCCAGGCTTTCTTCCCCAGTTCGATAGATTTGTTTATCCTCTCAGAGTCTGACCCCTTCAGAGAGGTTTGGATCCGTAGTTCACCCACTCTCAGTAGTTCTCAATTTTTTGGCCCCCTTTTTTTAACAACAGGACAAACTGCTATACTATGAAAGTTCAACTAGCAGCCATTTCAAATTTTCATTCAGGAGAGAGTCACTCTTCCCTGGCTTCCTTGAGATTATGCAAGGCCTTCCTTAAAGGTATCTTTTTACTCATGCCCCCAGTTAAAGATCCTACCCCTCCATGGGATTGGACTATTCACTTACAGTCTCTTACCCAGCCTCCCTTTGAACCTTCCGCTAAGATTGATCTTAAGTTTTTATCCTAGAAAACAATTTTTCTGGTCGCTATTACATCTGCTAAGTGCGTATCTGAACTCCATGCCTTTTCTGCAAGGCTTCCGTACTTGATCTTCCATAAATATAGAGTCTCTTTACACACAAACCCATCTTTTCCACCTAAGGTAGCTTCCTAATCCAACCCATCCTGAGCTGGGAATTTCTGGTTAAAGGTTTATAGTGCCTGCATATTTGAACTGTTTGTTACTGAAATTGGTACACCTTGTTTGCTGTAGCATAGACTAGATCCAGGCCTGCTGAATCTAGCTTTGTTTGTATGCTTGTTGTTTGTTTGCTTGCCATTTCCCTGGAATGCTAATTCCACCTAAAACGCGGCTTCGCAGCGCTTCTGTGGATCCCTAGTGATATCTGCATTGCTTACTGTACTTATTTCCTTGTTTCACTTGAAAGAAAGTTACTGTTTGTCGTTTTTGCATTTAAGTTACCTGTAACACATTGCATTTAAGTTACCTGGTGCTTGCTCACTAAAGCAATTATATAAGTCAGCACTAAAAATTAAAAGCACTACACCCTCACTCCCCATTGACCCTTGTTTTCAATTGTAAAGGAATTCCCAATATTATTCTAGCATGTCCAAAGGTCAGTTGTCAATCTCCTCTCCGGTCCAGCTGGTGAACCTGGGAATCTTGAGGCAATGTTACAACTGCCTCATGTACACAGACAACCCTCTCCTCCTCCCAACAAATTCCAACACATGTGAGAGATGCAACCATATAGCCAAACTGGAGGCTAAGCTCTCTCAACTCAGTACTGGCATAACCAGTCAGGAGGAGAAGGAAATCACACTCACTACAATTCCAGTCTCACATAGACCTACCACGACAGCAAACCAAACACATAATCACACAAAAACATATTCAGAGGCTCTAAATAAAGATCTGCCTAAGCAGCAGAGACGTCCAAAGCAGACACCCAAGCAACCGCTACCCCAAAACAAAACACGTGCAACACATATCTCACAAAGCCAGTGTGCCAAACAATCACAGCCCTTAAGGCTAAACAACACACCTGATACACTTGTAATAGGTGACTCTATCGTCAGGCACACTGACGTCCCGCTCACCAGGCTGAACAAGGAGAAGGTCACGGTGAGCAGCCTGTTGGGCGCTAGGATCCGCCACATAACACAAGCAGTCAGGTCACTCCAAGGCAAGTACAAATATGACTCAGTCATTGTCCATGCTGGTGTGAATGACCTGAGACGTACCTCCCTGGACTACATGAAAAGAGACATAGAGGAGCTGTCTGAGCATGTAGCCCAGGCCGGTATGACCCTGACCTTGAGTAGCATCTTACCCTCACCAAGAATGATGCCACAATATGAAGACAAGATGATCAATTTCAACAATTGGCTTAAGTACTGGTGTCATTCAAAGGGGATCCAATGCCTGTCAGCCTGGGATGATATGCTCGACAAGCCACGATGCTTCGCTAGGGACGGCTTGCAGCTGTCACCCCTGGGCTTTTGGATATTGGCAAAGGCTCTTGCTACCCCCATAGTGCCTTTTTTAGGCAAGACTCAAAAGACAAACCCACCTCCATAGGTATCACAAGGGATAAGAAACTCAGAGTAATGCTACTCAACGCCAGAAGTCTAAACCTCAAGATGCACGCACTTGAAACTCACCTTAGCATGGAGAACATCGATATCTGTGCAGTAACAGAAACCTGGTTCAGGGCTCCCAAGAGCACCCCAGCACTACCAGGTTATACCTCATACCATGCTTTTCGGCCCCGAACCACAAAAGGAGGGGGAGTATCGATATTCATCAAAGATACCCACACCTCCAGGTTGGTGGCAAAGCACGAAACATCAGAGACTACACATGTGCAACTAACAGTGGGTAAAACTGCCTTCCAGTTTATAGCCTGCTACAGACCACCCTCCCAAACCCAGGAACCCCACTCGGCCTTCCTGAGAACACTAGAAAATATGAAGGTCTCTCCAAACACCATTATATTGGGCGAATTCAACTACCCAAACATAGACTGGGAGCATTACTCTAGCTCCAACACCCTAGCCCAAAGGTTCCTAGAATTCATAAACTCAAATGCTATGGAACAACTTGTTACCACTCCCACAAGAGGGGAAAACATACTGGACCTGATCATCACCAACATGGGGACTCTATGCTCCAGACCAGAAGTGTGTCCTTCACTGGTAAGATCAGACCATAAACTGATCTCACTGGATATTCACATCCCGACCCCACCCCCTGCCCAGAAAACCACAGTGAAAAACTTCTCTAAAGCAAATTTCACACTCCTCAAAACCGAGGTGGAATCCTTCAAAGCCCCCGGGCCTGTGGAAAATACGGCCCAGACCGCAGAATCCTTTATAAATGCATTCTATGAACACCTTCAGGAATGCATGGATCATGCAATCCCAGATAAAACCAAGACCCAATCCTCCAAAGGCAGACGTCCTGTCTGGTGGACCCCAGCCATAAACAAACTATACAATAGAAGGAGGAAGCTACTACATGATAGAGCAAAATCCCAAAAAGGGAAGGCATCTCTGATCAGTATTAGCAAAAAACTAAGGGCACTCATAAAATCGTCTAAGGCCAGCTTCGAGAGAAAAATTGCACAGGACACTAAGGATAATCACAAGGCTTTCTTTAGTTATGTTAGGAACCTGGTGGGAATTCCCAGATATGCTCAGAATTAGTCCAAAATGACAAAAAATACGTCAAACCCACAGACATTGCCAACATCCTAGCTGACAGGTTCAGCGCAAACTCCCCCCCCCCCAAATATCAAATATAGGCAAATATCTATCCCAGCAGAGTGCTGCCCCCCTGACATCTCAGATGCTCAGGTAAGAGCCGCCCTCTCCAAAGCAAAAAACACAGCATCAATGGGACCAGACGGTGTCCCGGGCTGCGTCCTACATGAACTCCAAGAAGAGCTAAACCCAAACATAAAACTACTGTTCAATCTCAGCCTTACTACAGGATATGTACCCAAAGAGTGGCGTACAGCAACAGTGGTCCCTCTCCACAAAGGTGGTGCCTCAACGGACCCTGGAAACTATCGCCCCATAAGCCTGACTAGCTTGGTCTGCAAAGCTATGGAAAGGATCATCATGGACCTCATAAATAAAGATATTGGGGACCTACCGACACTGGATCCTACCCAGTTCGGCTTTGTTAAGGGCAGATCCTGCCTCTTAAACCTAGTCGACTTCTTTGAAACAGTCACCAAGGCCATTGACGAAGGGAAGGTGGTCCACACAGCCTACTTGGACCTCGCAAAATCCTTCAATACAATACCCCACTCAGGCATTATAGATAAGCTCACCAGCTTAAATAGAAACCCCTATGTCACTAGATGGGTTGCAAACTGGCTCAAGGACAGAACCCACATGGTTAGAATTGCTGGAGCCATGTCAGACTCCAAACCAGTTACAAGTGGCGTCCCACAAGGCTCAGTCCTGGGACCTCTCTTGTTCGGTATATATTTCTCGGAGGTACAGGCCAACACAGAAGGACTGTGGCTGACCAAGTTCGCAGATGACTGCAAACTGGGAGCCATAATCGACTCTCCAGCCGACACAAGCATCCTCCAAAAGGGCCTCATAGAAACAGACAACTGGTGCCAGAGCCATGGCCTCAAGCTAAACACCAAAAAGTGTATAGTCATCCCCTTTGGCAAAAACAAAGTGCCCACAAATTACCACATAGGTGGTAATCCATTAAGTACAGAAGAAGTAATTAGTGACCTGGGGACCCAAGTTGATAGCAATCTCTCATTTGACAACCACGTGGCCAAAGTGGTTAGAAAAACATTTTATATAGCCCACCTAATCATGAAGGGATTCACATCTAGATTAGGGGAGGTCATTGTGCCTCTTTACTCATCCCTCATCAGGACCATAATCGAGTACAATGCCCCTTTTGGGATGTACCTTACCAAACACCTGCAGCAACTGGAAAGACCCCAAAAGTACCTCACCAAGAGGATCAAAGGGCTCAAACAGATGCCATATGCTGCCCGGTTAAAGAAACTCCAGCTCTACTCAGTGGCATACCGCCTGCTCAGAGGCGACCTGTGCCTGACATATAAAGCCATGTCCAACCCAGAATTAAGGGACATGCTGCACCTCAAAAAATCCAAATCCCATCGAGCTACATGCTCGAGAGACTTGAACCTCAGCACTGAAATAAATAGGACATGCTGGAGGGACAGATTCATAACCCAGAGGCTCCCTTCATTTTGGAATAAAATCCCAGTCCAGGTTAGGCAGATTCCCTCGTTGACTCTCTTCAAGAGGAATCTTGATGAGTGGATGGGAGATCATAGGTTTACCCCGGGTATCACTTCTGTGTCACTGTTAGACAGAGGCACAGTATACTAACCTCGAAAAAGGGCATAGCAAAATTAATTTAAAATGGGTGGCGAAAGCCAAACATACTCTGGCTAGGCTTATAAATGCCCTAGGGCAGATAGCCTAGTATGAACCTATGAACTCAAATTGGGCCATCAGTTTACCTGTGTTCTTCCCTAATTTCTCACACAAAGGTGAATATATGCTGCATCTTCTAGAGGTACTTAGGTGCCTGAGGTTTTATTTACACAGAACACCGAATCTCAGAAAATCTGATCAATTGTTTTTCCTCTTTTTCCTGGAACAAATTGGGTAAAGTAGTTTCTAAAGTAACTCTAGCAAAATGGTTAACTGATTGTATATCCTTTGTCTATAACAAAGAGGTTTAGCTCTTCCCAAGCCCCCTTGGTCCAGTGCTCATACTGTTATTGCTCATTACAAGTTAGACATAATATCCAAAAGTAGGGCAACATTTGGTTCCACTGTACTCCGGCATATCCTTCCTTGAAGACCATCCAAGATTCATCTAGCTGGGGACTGTGTCCCATCAGTTGAGGAATGAATGAAAATGACAACATCAAATACTAAAGTTGTATACTCACCATTACTATGCACCAGTGGTGTCCATTTTCATTATTCCTCAACTCCCCACCCTCCAAACCCCCTCCTTCTATCCTAGTGAGGCCTAAGGGATGTCATTTTGGGAACTCACCTGTTCCCTGCTTTGAGCGCCTGCCTTTCTGTATATTGTTGTTTTGTATCCTTTTGTAGTAGAGTGTCAGGTACATGTCATTGTTGAGGCAGCAAATTCAGTCTGAGGTAAACCAGGAGAGTGGGGTATTGTGGGTAAAGGGAGGAGCTTGAGAGCTGGATCCGTGAGTCTGGTCCAATGTCTGATTCAAGACCTATCATTTGAGGAAGAATGAAAATGGGCAACATAGATGCATTGTTAGGGTGTGTACATAACGTTTGTTTCCTCCTTCCCAAGTTGGAAGGATTTTTATTCAAGGATGTTTTTAGTGCCAAAGAAAGAAGATGCTTGGAGACCAGTTCTGGATCTTTCTCAGCTAAACCTATGTGTGATAGTGCCCAAATTCAAAATGCTGTCACGTCATAACCTTTTACCTCTTGTTCCTCATTTCAGTTTCCTGTTAACAGTAGATTGAAAAGATGCTTATCATCACATCCCTACTCAGCAAAGACAGCCACTACCATATCTTGCTGTGATAAAAGCACTCAATCCCTGAATCCTCTTTGATTCCCCCTGACCTCTTCAAGTTGTTACAGTTAATACCACAGTCATGTGGTACATCAGTTAGTGAGGGAGAACCAGGTCCTACCCCCTTTGAAGACTAGCCGTGTTAGAATGGGATCTAGCTTCACAGCACAATCTCACTGTACAGGTATCCTACATTCTGTCAGAGCAAAATTTGTGACAGAAAATCTGAGCAGGACAAGCACAACTCATGAATGGAAATTAGATTGAGAGTCTTCAAAGATCTGATCCATCTGTGGGGAGTTCCTCAAACAGACCTGTTTGTCTGCTCTCTGGACAATCAGCTGGCAAGATTCCTCCTGGTAGACAGATGCCTTTTCCTTTCCTTGGAGAGGAATGTTCCTTTATGATTTCATTGATGTCCAGGGTACGTCTGATGATTCAGAAGGAAACCAACGACGTCACTGGGATGACTCATTTCTGCCCCAGGCAACAGTGGTTCTCCCTTCTTTTGGAAATGGGGCCAGGGGCAATTAACACAAACTTCCTCACAGAATGTATCTGCTCGTACAAGTTCAAGGGTTGTTTGATATACCCTGATTCCAATTAACATCAACTGACTGCCTGGATGATAGGGTCTAAATTCCCTTTAAGAACCTGTTTACTGAGTACATGCAGCAGGCACTAATGGAGACAAGAAAGCCTGCTACTGGAAAATCATATATTAGCAAATGAAAAAGGTTTATTGTAGAGAAGCTAACATAAAGGGTGAGTCAACCCTATTTCATTTTCCACAAAGAGAGGGTTTCTTTGAGAACAAATCCTTCTTTTATGCCTAAAGTAGTATCCAAGTTTACATTGAGGCAACTATCCAGCTCCCCGGTTTCTTTACTGAAACTAAAAATTAGCGAGAAAGGATAATCCATACTTTGGATGGCCACAGACAATCTATCTAACTCTATCTAGAGTACTATCTTGACAGAACTAAATCTGTCAGACATTCATATCGGTTGTTCATTTCTTGTAAAAGTAAGTAGAAGAGACAGCATGTTTCAGAACAGACTATCTCCAAATGGTTGTTTCAGGCCATTCCCTTTTCTATGTTTACCACAACTAAACTATTCCAAGCTGGGTCAAGATCCTCTCTACATGGGTCTTGGCTTCATCTATGGCTTTTTGGAAAGGGTTGAATTCTAGAAGTATTCTAGAAGCAGCAACTTGTCCCTCTATACATACATTTACAAGATGTTAAAGGCTTGATTCCTTTTCTAGGTGTAAATCAGGCTTTGCTAGTACCAGTGTCCAGGGGGGGCCCCCTGAACACTTCCCCTTCCCAAATGTAGTAAGCTAGAGTAATCTACCCATATAGCTAAGGCTACTGCAGCAGTGATCACTATGATGAATATAGTACATGATCACTGCTGCAGTAGCTGCTCCCTCCCTTCTTCTCCCTTGTTTTATTAGTGTGTGTGTGTGTGTGTGTGTGTGTGTGTGTGTGTGTGTGTGTGTGTGTGTGTGTGAGAGAGTGTGTGTGTGTGTGTGTGTGTGTGTGTGTGTGTGTGTGTGTGTGTGTGTGTGTGTGTGTGTGTGTGTGTGTTTGTGTGTTGTTTATGCCAGGGTGTGAATATTTGTTTTTTGTTTTTCCTAGCATTGTCCTTTCAAGGATCAGTCTCCCTCTTTCTCTTGGTAGCTAAGCTCTGACGGGCTTGGCATTCAAACCTGTCTTTTTATCTGATTGATGGTTTGGACTTGTGGAAGGTGCCCTGAAGCTTTGGAAATTGGCTAGCTGTTATATTCATGGCAAGACAGATAGATAGAGATGTAGAATGACAGCTAGATTGTTGTATGGTATGTGTAAAGCAGACCTCTGGTCTTGTTACTTCAGAGTGTGTTCTCTAAGGACTTATGTTAGAAAGCATAGTAAATGACCTGATCTCCTGAAGACAGCACACACCAGAAGGTAAAGTTTAAGTAGCATTCTAGCCTCCTAGTGTGGTGGTTTTATATAATGCCCTCTGTAGCTTAACTGTCCCTTGTTTGAAATTAAAGATAAAAGGACTACAGTTGTGTGAGGAATGTACAATAAAAAGTGATACTAATACAGCTTTACAGGTTGTGGTAGAGCTCATTTTATGACAAATGCTGTTTTTATGTAGTCAGTGGAAACAGGGTACACATCTGTTTGTCAGTTGTGCGAGGAAGCATTGCAGAAGTAGTGCACGTTTCCTACACAACTTAAAATGTTTTCCCATTAATATCACTGTTCGTACAAGAAAGCATAGTCTGTCTGAAGTGTTGGGTTAAGTATATATTAATTCTGATTTGATTGCCAAAGGGAATCCTACTGTTTTTTTGCTGCACTTCTAGGAAGAAAAGGGTGAGGGTTAGAGCCATAGGCAGATCATCTGGTGTCCTGGTCAGTCTCACCCCCAGACTGGTGCTCCCTTCAAACTCAAGACAAAAAGGAGGGCTTTCCTGAAGTTGAGGACCAACTCTGAACTGTTGCAAAGATCTTATGCAAACTCCTTGCCAGAGTTGCTAATGCACAAAGCTACTCTACATATATTCATTTAAGAAGCTGTGATTATCATTTGCAGCTTCTTAAGTGAATTCCAGTATTCCACTTGCACCCCATTTGCAACTGCCAGTCACATCCCTTAACAGTTTGTGCCCAGAACAGATGCCCCTTTCACCAGCCTAGTTCTAGTGGGTATAGAGTTCACCAACCTGCAGTTGCAGCCAAAGCTTACAATCACGTTGTTCCCACTGTAAAGTTTATACCAGTAGACTCTAATGGAGAGTTTTATTTTTTTATACTACAGGACACGTGTTCATAGGGTGGCCCTCTGTAAGGCCATCGATTGCTAAGATTTGAAACTGACTAGTGATTACTAAGCTAAGGGCTTTGTAGAAAGTGTTCCTATTTTTGGCACTTCACTCTGCTATGGTAATGAAAACCAATGTTATTTTTCTCCTTTTTGCTCCCAGTCTCTGTTGATCATGATTCCCTACCAGGCTGTTGTCCCATTTGTTCCCAACTGGGTGAGGCAATCATTTAGACAGTTATCAGGGTATTTCAAGGTCTTTCTGTTTTTTATTTCCCTGGTCTTAGCTGCATACACCCAGCAAGGTCCCAAGAAGAAATGTGCCACAGGCTGTCCATGGAGAATGTCGTAGTACTTTTGTAAGAGGCATTCCTTTCATGCAGTCCTAGCCCTACCCATTCATTATGAGTGGTGGTTTACCTGATCTCTGCGAAGGGAAAGCAATGTCCAGTGTACCCCCAAGCATGTGAAAACCCCACCCACACTCACATGTGAACAGGCCATACCATTCAGTCCACCACCTCCCTGCCTGGCTTCTCCTGTGCTGGGGACACTAATCAAACCCCAATCATGTGGGACGCAGTCAGGGCTCCATACTTCTGCACCATGGAGCCAGACTAAGGCTAGTGCTGTTTTTACTACTTAGAAGTTGAGAGCAACAGATGGGGAGTTCAGAACTCAGAAGATGTACAGAGGAGGATTCAAAATGTTCATGTGATTTATATAGATACCTTTTTTCTATTGTGACATACCCGCAGTCCTTTTCTTAAGGTCAAAATAGTTAATGTGAACATTATTACTATTTATTTTCAAAATATTTGTATGTACTCCTGCTGTAAATGTCCAAATGCAGGTTTTGAGAATGACTGTTGCTCATAGTTAAAGTCAAAATATGCATTTTGTGCTCTGTAGCTACTTGCCCTTCTTAAAGTAAACATATTTGCACTGGTGGTACTTATACTGGTATTTGTAGCACTTGTGGAGGCATAATTTTACAGATATTTCACAGCCATTGAGTCAAATGACCACTGTCTCCTTGCCAGTACTCTCCCCTAAAGCAGCACCTCCTTTCTCCAGGAAAGTCGTATAGGTCAATCCTGGAGTAAGTCTGTAGGTACCCATCCAGTCATGTAGTTTACTTTTAAAGGAAGATAGTGAGTCACACTCTTTAATATGCAGAGAGCTTTTATTCCTGAAGTTTTGGAGGCACTGAGTTATAAATCTGCCTCTCCATTATGTGTTATCTATCCCTTGGTGAAGATTTAGTTGCCTGGTTCATGTATTGGTGGAGATGTTGGACTTACAGAGAAAGAGGAGGTCCAGGATAGTCAGGTTTCTAGTGGAGTGGTAAACAAGACAGAGGTTTACCATCGAAAATCTGTAAGACACTGAATATAGGGCTAGAGCTTGGTAGTTCATGGACTATTGACCTGTGATCTCTTTGTTTAGGAACCTGTGGAGTCATTCTAATTATTTGTTATGTCTAGTGAGTTGTATCCCAAAGGTTGCATTGTACTCAATAATTAGCTCAATCAATGCTGAATACAAGGAAGTGAAGTGATAACCTTTTTAGATCTTGATGGTATTTCTTTATAAATTAGTTGGGCAACATAAAAATGGATTTCCTGACAGCCATTGTTACATGATGATCAACAGACTGTGAGCTGTCAAGGGACTCCCAAGTTGGCTGTACACTGATAAACAGCTTAATCTCAGCTCTCCCAATGTGAAAAAAGAAACTGAGAGATGGGGGCTAGTAACTTTGCCAGTTTTAGTAAACTTCAGTTAGTGTCTAGTAAGCACACTGCCTAGATGCCTGCAAATAAGAAAATTAGAGAGTCTGAAAGAAAATCAGCTAGAAAAGGTGAAGAGAAAACAATGACTGGGAAGAATCATGCAGTTGTTTAGCAAAAAGCAGTTCAAGCTTCAGCTTTAGTACAAGAGATAACTTCTGGTAATTTAGAGGAAACAAATAAATCAAATGTGCTCAGAGCTGACTAAAATAAGTAAAAAAAAGAAGGACTCTATCAACTCAAATAACAAAAGGCTGGAAAAAAATGGAAGAAGCTTTAAACACCTATTCAGATGAACTTATAAAACTGCAAAAATCAGAGGCTGAAATGAAGAAAAGGCTGGCTGAGTATGAGACTTCTCAAGAAGAAATGCTGGCATTAAAGGACAGAGCAAGCACAGAAAATCTGAGATTTTCTGCTGTACCAAACTGGAAAGAACAGACTGTATTAATTTTACGAAAGCACAGATAAGCAACTGGACTGGTATTCCACAGCAGGATTTGTTAATTGAGAGGGCACATTATGTGATTGCTCCAAACCTGGGCATTAGAAAGCAGCCAAGACCTGTATTAATAAATATGCAGTCTTACTAGCAGGAAGAGTTGATCTTCACAAAACTGCGGCAGAAGGGCAAAGTGTTAAAAATTGGAGACAGTAGAGTGTTTGTGGAAAATTAATGTGTCACTGTAGACCAGGCAGAAGAGGAGCAAATGTATCCCAGGAGTCAGGGAATATCGAGAAGCAGGTGTGAGATTCAAGCTGTTGTAATATTTTTTTCCTGGAGAATCAGACATTTTTGCATGTAGAGCAAGCTAAGGAGGGAAATGCAAAAGTTTGTCTGACAAGAAGTGAGCCATCAAACAGAAGATGGCCCTTCTCATTTTTGTGATAATAAAGCTCAAGGAAAATGCTTGAGAGACAGAAAAAAGCACAGGAGTTAACTAAAAGAATCAGGAGTATCTTGAACTTAAACCATAGCCTGGGTTTGTGAGATGGGGACAAACAGGAAGAAGACCAGCAACACTGAAATTAGTGAATAAATGCGAGACTATAAAGCAAGCATCAGTCACATTTGTGAAATATGGCTTTACAAGAAAAAGTGGCTGAGAAAGATTGGACTTTTGTTGACTTTGTTAAACTTGTGTGTGGACTGAACCCACGTCATGTCATTAATATTTGGAAGGAAACTACAAAGTAGGAAAGATAAGTGTAAGTGAAACAATTTATGTTCTTAACAGTATTTGTATAGCCCATTTCATGATATAAATTGCATATTAGTTGATTTTTACAGTATGTAGTCAGGGATATCTTAATAATCTTGGGCTTTTGGGGTGAGGAATTGGGTGCAAAAATCCACTGATTATAATATATGTGGAGTTCAGATTTTTCTCTTATTTTTGCATAGGTGAATGTCTGGATAAATGCCTTGGCCCATTTTGGGCTTTAAAAATAAGATAACACTGAATGCAGAGAAGAGTTTTCAAAAAGTGTTATCTGACAAATAAATGTTCAGTATGAGTTTAGAAGTCTGCAGTATACCTCTGAACTGTAAAGATTTTCGCAAAATGTTCAGATGTTTGTCTCATATATTTGTTCTTTTTCTCATAAAATTGTGATTTTCTGGCAAATCATTGAGGGTTGAAGAAAGAAAATAATTACAGATATTTGAATTTCAGACTTTATACCCTTCAAAAAATTCATATTGATACAAAACCTGTTACTCTATCAACTTTCTAAGTTTGTAAGAGCAGTATTTAAAACATGTCCCTGTTATTGGGCCTGTGTCCCCCCATTATTTATGGCTTTGTCCAGATTTATTGATCAAAGAAATTAAGAGATATGACTCTGCAACTGAGGGCAGTTATACGTTCTGTTTTTATATTTCCATGGAGACAAGCTGACTACAGATCCGGGCAATAAGTCTCAAGAGTTCTGGTCATTGTTCACTGATGGAAATGTAAAATTTAAAGGTATAGGGGCAAGCCATTCAGTAAAAAATAAAGTTTGTAATTGTTGGAAGTGAATAAGAGATAGCAGCTTTCCTGGTACCCAAATATTTAAGTGCATTTAATAGAACAATGTAAAGTTTAATTTCATTTAAAGATGGCCACTGCACTTTTTCTTAAGGCTAAAAGTTAATGATTTCTTGAAGCATACAAGACAAGAGCAGACAGCAATTAGTGTAAATAGGAGCACAGACTGTAGCATGCGCATTAGCAAAGATAACCTTAACTTTAGATTAAGTAATAATTGTGGGTACAGCTGTTGATATGGGTCAGTTGTTCCTATAAGGTGGGTTAAACGTCATTATTTTAAGATATACATAATTTTTTGTGTTTGTTTTAAGTTACTAGGTTCTGGGGGTGTTCAGGAGGTGTATTTGTTTTTGTTTGAGGGTTTTCATTAAAACAAAAAGTCTAATAAAATGTGAGATGGGTACAAATGAAGATGACAGTAAATGACTGTATAAAAGATGAACCTGCCAGTGTGTGCATGCATCAAAAAAGTTGGAAGTAAACTTTGTAAAAAGCTGTCATATGTAATAGGTGGGAATAATAACTTATTGTCATTTGGATGTGCTATCCATATTATTTTCAGACTTTAATGGCCTTACAGGAATAGACAAAAAGTAAGACTATTGAATTATGTTAAGAAATTCAGAGTGCAAATAGCAATTCCGTAGGAGACACATTTGGAAAGAAATGAGCATGTAAATGTGATAAATAAAGGATTGCAAGATTAAATTCAGTAGTAGGAGCTCTGAGAGAATTTACATATTATTCCTCATGGTACAATAACTGGGCTAGGCTAGACAGAAATTATATTTCACAGGGACATGTGCATTTAATTCAAAGTTTAAACACACATCCAATAATTATTTCAAGTCATGCTCCAATAAAAACTAAAGACAAATGCAGGGTAGTAAAGTAAAGATGAGAAACTGGTGCTTCCCCACCTACCTGTTAAAAAGAGAGGAATTTAAAAAAAATGGGTAGCGGACATTATTGGAGATATATTAGGGAGATTGAACTTTCCTCAGAAGACATAGCTAGTGAGTGGGATAAAATGAAAGTGCAGGTAAAAATAGGGTAGAAACAACAGAAAAAGAGATATGGTTAAAATGTAATAGAAATTATTTAGAGGGGCTGAAAAATGTTAAAGTATTACAAAATAGGGGGGATCTCATAGAACAAGAAGAGGTGCATTTGCAGAGAGCTAAAGAGAAAATAAGAGAATATCTTAATAATATGCATGAGTTTAAAAAGATTGCTATTAAGACATTTTTTATATAATAACACCAGAACACAGAAACTTTTAGCACATTGACTTAGGCAACAGAAGTGGAGCCTATAACAAGAAAAACAACCAGAAATCCTGTAGAGATATTAGAGATATTTCAGAAATTGTATGACACATAAAGCAGAGAAATGTGGAAATCAAGAAAAAGTACAAATGGAAAATATGTGAAAGACATATATGCCAAGGTTAGAGGTAGATTTGGCTTAACACTTAACATTTAAGATAGGAGGAGATGAGACAAATGCAGTGACATATAATCAATCTGCAGGAAATTGTCCATGAGTAGATGGTATTCCTGTGGAAGTTTGGAAGCTAGGAGGGATGCAAGTGATAAAGAGGTTTTGTTTAACAGAATTTTAAAAGGAGTGGAAGGCCAACATCCTGGAAGAAAGTTGTGGTGGTTGTAATACCTAAAGACAGTAGAGACCCAGCAGACCCTGTTTTATTTTGGCCCATTTCAACTTTAAACTATGATTAGAGGGTGTTTATGTCTATAATAGCCAAGAGATTTGGCAAATGTTGTGGCAAAATTTATATATATGGAGCAGTGTGTTTTTTGGAGGAGAGGCAAACGTTTGACAACATTAATAGAACAATGATGATCCAGAAGGAAGCAGAATGTAAGAAAATATAGCTGTTATTGGTGGGCCTTAACAGAGAGAAAGCATACAGCAGAGTAAACTGGGGATTTATAAGTAGGACAGTGGAAGCATTTGCATTCCCTGATAAAATAATAAGGTTAATTAGGAGGGATCGGAGTTGTGTCTGAACAGAGAAACCAGGCAGGGGTGTCCTGTTCCCCTTTGTTATTTGCTTTACATTTAAAGAAATTCAAGGGGATAATTTAGTAAGGTAATCAAGAAAAGTTGGCTATATTTGCAGACTGTTATTTTGTATCTGATAAAAGCAGAAAAAAAGATATCTCAGTGTTGTGGAACATTTTGAGACAGTTTCATATATTTTCAGGATATAAAATTAATGAAGATAGAACAATGGCAATAGTTGTAAAATATGGACCCACACGTGAATTGGTTTAGCAATATCCATATTTATGGAGACACAATAAATTAAAGCATTTAGGAATATAGATTAAAAAGACTTCTATTATGGCAGATAAGAATATGTGGGGAGAGACTAAACAAAAGATAATACAAAAACTGAAAAACTGGAAGCTCTTGTTAATGGATATGGATAGCAAGATACAAGCAGTGAAAATGTTATAGTCTCTTTTGTTTTATGTACAGGTCAGGCATATTTTTATCAACCAGAAGAGAAGTTGATGAAATAACTAATAAAGAGTTGAAACAATTTATCTGGGAGGGAAAGAGGGCAAAGATCAAGTGGGATAGGTTGATCCTTTAATTAGAATAAGATGGTTGAGGATCACCTCATTTGAAGGGATATTTTAGATCTACAAAATTAAGTTTCATATATATATACATATATATATATATATATATATATATATATATATATGTGTGTGTGTGTGTGTATCACAAGCAGAATCAGGAAGAAATTCAAGAAGTAAGGAGATTGGGATTTTAGATACAGATCCTTAAGGAAAATAAAAGTCATAGAGAATGTTATATTCATAAAATAGCACAAAGTATTTTAACAACTAAGCCAATACAAGAATGGTGAAGGAAGATTTTGCTTATAGGGATGACTGCAGTTAGGGGTACAGATAATAGGTAAGAGGGGGTGGAATTTACTGTAGAAAACTGACAAAGGAACCAGGATATTGGGAGCAAATAACTAGAGAGATAAAGGTACTAGAATGGGAAGAGGCCAAGAAGACATTTGGACTGCAGTCTAGAGACTGCCTTCCCTAGCAGGGTTGATGTTAGAGTATAGACAAAGAGAAAGGGACAGGGAAATATTAAGTGAAAGACCTGCTCTGGTAGAGTTTTTAGTTGAATCTAAAATAAAAGCTGCTGTTAAAAAAGATATAATTAATAGGGGATATAGAATATTACACAGTAACCATATCGGTCAAATTAGGTTAGAAAAGAATGGGAAAAGAGATTGGATAAGCAATTTATAAGGAAACAATGGGAGGACGTGTATGGCTCCCAAATATGCAGCAAAGTATAGAAGATTTAAGATGTTTGCTTGGAAATGTTTGCATAAGTGTTTTTATACCGCAAGCAGACTCCAATTAATTTTTCCTCAGGTAGATGGCAAATGTTGGAGGTCTGATTGGGAAGAAAGAGGTAACTTGGAACATATGTTTTAGGAGTGCAGTGAGTTGGAAGACTTTAAAAATTCCTAACAGAGTGCTCTGTCAGAAATATTCATCGAGTAAATGGGTGTAACTAAGGAAATGGTTCTTCTGAACTAGGACACTGCATCTGAATTGCCTAGACATAGAGTTTAATTCTGGTGACTGCCAAAAAAAAAACAATTGCTAGAAGATGGAAATCAAACTCTAAACCAACTGTATTTAAAGTATTCAGTATAGTACCAGAGATAGAACTGGAAGAGAGATCTTTGGAAAAGGCTTGACACGAATTACATAGAAATAGTGGAAATTGTGGGAGCAATACATGCCGAATAATGTTTTGAATTAGGAGTGAGGTTTTAAGGGCAGGCAAGAACAGTTGGATTGATGATAGTTATACAAAAGAACAAATGTGGTGTGTAATGTTTGTAACTGGGAACATGTTAATATGGTTTATTTTCTTTTATATAAATGTATGTTTGCCTATGTCTTGAGTGATAAGTAATTATTTTATTTATTTATTTATTTTATTTTATATTTGTTGACCGGGATAGTCCGACTGGATTAATGTCCATTTTCAGTGGAGTCCTGGGGAGAAAAGCTCCAAGGTAGACAGATACAGTAAAAACCAAGAAGGAGCTTTACAAATATGATATTTACAAAATACATAAGCATATATGAATAGACAATATCACAAGTTCAAGTTACCCCTGGAAACAGTCAGAGGGGAAAAATTAAACAGTATTTTGATTAATTGATTATACACATTCATGGTGAAAGATGGGAGTTATCAACCCAGTTACCTGTTCCCTAACTACATTTTCATTTTGTAGAGATATGTTGTCTAAACAGTATGATGAGAGATGCAGTTGTCTACCAAAGGTGATGATACAACACTTTTTAGCATTAGGTTTGAACCCATTTTTGTTACACCAAGAGTTTACTAGGCAAGTTCAGTCTGTAGGAGTTTGGTGTCACAGGATGACTTAACAACAACCCTTAGTTTCCAAGCATTTGTAAATGTTGTTAGAGGTCTTAGCTCACTGCTTGGAGATCTGAGAATTAAATACCAAAAAAGGAGAGGTCCCAGCACTAAGCTCTGATGGACACTGCTGGTCACTTTCGAACTTTCTGAGGAGGCACATGCAACTCACACTGTGAGGGATCTGGCTTAAAGTCAGAATGTGTACACATATGATATTTGCACTGTTTAAAGTCAGATGTTTTGCTTGCTTAAGGAATTGTCATGTTAAATAGTCTGCGAGTTTGCTTATGTGTCTGTTGGGTTAAGAATTTAGTTGTGTGCTATACCATTGTTTTTTGTTGTGCTGTATTCATTCTGTAGTGTGACTTCATATCATTAAGTTACTGGAAAATGTCTTTGAATGTAGCGCAAATGATGGCTCACTTTGCTAATGACTTAGCATTTTAAGTGTGTGTTGATTGCCTAGACAATTTGTGATGGTATTTGTACCTGAACTGCAGAGCTCCTTTGAGTTTATTTTTCTGTCTGCTTTAGCTGAACAAACATTTTCCATTGGCAGTGGGGATAATCTTTTTTTTTTTAAGTGAACACTGTTTTTTGAGAGACATGGCTACTTTCAGGATAAAAGAACTAGATGTAGAACAGGCCGAGAACACCACCACATAATGGGCTTCACCCTTCAGGCTCATTTGTTAACAGCTGAGTGCTTGTCTGTGTTTTCCAGCAAAAGACACTTAGTACAGTTTGTCTGTAAATATACTTTCTTCAGAGTTCTTGCAAACTTAGAAGCAATCTATTTATACACCAGGGGTGTGATAGGAAAGTCCTCATGTTTGGGGGTAGGTTGCTTGCCTCACTGCTAAAAGCACTTTTTTAAAACTAACTATCAAACACAAGTATGCAGAGACATGCTCAATCAACAGTGAGTTGGTGAAAGACAAGCAGTTGGTATTAGAATTAATAAATCAGATCCTTTCTGCAGCTGTAAGAAGGCTTGGGAGTAGCCCTACGTCCTACGGGTGTGTTCTGTGGCAAATTCAGATGCAGTGACAAAATGCACTTCCTACAGGATAACCTTCACCTTTGAGTGGGATAGGGAAAAGGCCCTGAAAGGCTACCAAACATCAAGGAAGCATCAACAAATCCTGCAGTTACCAGAAGAGAACTTTTGATGACAGAATTCATCCATCAGAATTCCCCAACAAGAGAGTTTTTGAAAGTGAAATAACAGCAACATGCAGAAGAGTGAGGCATAGTCAGTCTTGAGGAACAAAAGTGGCACAGGTGATGTACTCAGATTCAGTGAATCCAACAAAACTCATTTTAAAAAATAAAGTAAAAGCATGCTATTATCAATGTTTAGAAAAGTTGTTTCTACAAGATCTAAGATCTGCATAATCTTGAATTTAGTTTTTGATGCTCCCAGTCAATAAAGCAAACAAAAATATATCTCTGTGGGTACTTGAGTACTTCCACCACAGACGTACCATCCAGGAGAAGTTACTGGGATTCTGTGAAGGCTCCAGTAAGTCTGTTGAATCCATATTTAAAAAATCAAGCATATCCTTTTGCAGAAAGGACTTCATTTACAGCATCCTTCTAATTATGGTACTTAGAATCCATCAGTAACATGAAACATCATTTAGTTTTAAACATCTTCAGACTGAGGTACCACACATAGTACTGTAATGTGTGACAGGCTGCATAACTGTGGTAAAAATGTTGTCCAGCCCATGGCAGGATTTAATGTCAAAGTACTGGTCCTGAAAGTGCACATTGAATTTGCATTTCCTGCTAAAAAATTGGCACAACTGAAGAATCTATTTGCTTACCTGAGTCAGGAATGGAAAGAGATTCTGCAGTTTGTTGTAACAAGGTGGTTGTTGTTGATGGCTGTTTCAAGCCTTGTGTAGCTGTCAATTAAAAACTGTTTTATTAGTCAGGGACCTGAGGAGTGCCACTCTCTAATTTGGAAATTTATGGTTTAGCGATGGTTTCTCAGAGAGCAGCATGCATCTCTGAGGCAGTGTGCTATACCCACCCCTTACATTCCATCTTTCCTGTCTTTCACAAATCAATAACAAAAGTTGAAAACAGTACTATCACTCCTCCTGAGGTATATGCCGTGGTGCAGAGAGTCAAAGGTGAGCTCCAGAAAAACTGGATCACCACTACTTTGGAGCCAAGGAGGCATCTACTTTAAAGAACTTATTACAGGTAGACTTGCAGGTTTCCCAGGACTTTATTGTATCTTACAGCAGAGCACTTCCATACGTTCAAACCCGGTGAGATAAAAACTGTGCAGGTATTCAGTGGTTGGAAGGCAGTAGCTTAAGTTGAACTTTGGTTGGTATTAGAGGTCATAAAACTGGAAGATGTCGATATTGATGTATTGTATTCAGACTGCTGTGCTTCAGACATTGCTAGTGTTCCTAAACATGACAGAAGCATCTGCTGATGATCACTGAAATGTCTTTTTTTTTAAAGTGCAGCTAAAGACTGCAGTGTACTGTACATTGTACTCAGTGGTACAATTTGTGTTACTCATCCCAGCCAGAAACAGCTGTGTGCAGCAAGTATTTTCTTCAATAGGAAACTAATGGACAGACCAAAAAAGTATGTTTGTCCCATTGATAAAAGCTGAACTGCAGACTAAACTAGAATGTTAACTTATCTGTGTGATGTTGTAGTTTTCATTCTTCCTCAATGATGGGTTGTGGATCCGACCTTCGAATCTGATTCGGCCTCATTGCCAAGACTTGGATCCAAGTCTCAAGCTCCTCCCTCTTCTCATAATGCACTACACCTCCCTGACTCCTCAGATCTCGTTTGCCGCCATTGCAGCCAGACACGGATTTCTCCTGAGTTTCGAGTTTGAAGTAGGAAACTACTTAAAGCTAAGTTTTTTTTTGCTTGTAATCTCTAAAATCTTTGTTATTATTTCTACAATCCTTCCTGTAATGTGAATTTTTTCACAGGCCTTAGGGACTGCTGCCCTTTCCTTTCCCCTTCTGATTCCCACTTGTGTCTTTGGCACGTTTCTTGATTTTTCTGGCTTCTACTACAAAAAAAAAAAGAGAGAGAGAGAGAGAGGTTTTTCTGTAAAACATTTGTTTAACAGATAGGGTAGAATTTTGAGCCATTTCTGCTGTGTGTGTGTGTGTGTGTGTGTGTGTGTGTGTGTGTGTGTGTGTGCGCGCGCGTGTGTGTGCGTGCTTATGTTTTTTGTCTGCATCCTTTTTAGTACTTCTTGGTTTACCATCAGAAATGTCAGACAAACCTATAGGTTTTAAAAGATGCCCTTCTTGTGGGCATACAGTTCCTAATTTGAATCCCCAGAAGAAGTGCATCTACTCTTTAGGACCAGGGCACTTAAATGTAGAGTATGATGTGTGTGCTTCATTTAACCCGAGAGCTTTCTCAGATAGGTGAAACAACCTTATTTTAAAGGGACTGCTCCGTGATTCTTCGCCTTCTTCTGGGGTTCACACCCCGTCAAAGCTTACAAGCTCCAAAGACCTAAAAAGACATAACCCGTCAGCTTCCCCGAGGGCCTCATCGGAGCCGATCAAAAAGATCCAAGCAAACCTATACCCTCTTTGGATCCAAAGGCATCTTCGGCTCCAACAGATACTATAACAGTATCAAGCTCTCCTTTACCAGCTGCTTCTACGTCAGAGCCTAGGATTTCAGATCCGACTGCCAGGATCCATACTCCAGAATGCATACTGAAGCCAGTTTCCTCAGCTTTTCCCACTAAGGTCTTACAGACTACTTCAAAACCCCCCAGATCCTCTTCTTCACCTTCATCTAGGTCTTCCAGAAGCTTGACAGAGGCTGATGTGGAAAGGATGATGCAGAAGTTTCTCAGGGCTCAGATCCAGATGAGGGTCTTGCCAACTCTATCCCATCTCGGATCCGTGAGCACTCCGACACTTTTTTGCAGACTTTTTCCCTGATCCAACCCATGGTTTCAGATCCCCAGGATCCTGGATACCCGAGAGAGACACCATTGGATCTGAGTAAATTTCCTTTGTAGACTCTGACCATATTCCTAACCAGCTCTGCTCCAATCTCGTCGGATCAGAGCAGTTCTCGGATCTGAGACATCTGGGCTGGGTCCAGGGAGATGGCTTCAGCTCTGACTTTATCGTATCCGTTGCTTCCTCTTGGCGCCTTGGCACTCAGCAGCTCAGGTCTGATTCTGTCTGGAGGCCTCAGATCTGGGGTTGGCTCTGCCCCCCCCCCCCAGCTGCTTCAGCTCCGGGGAGGAGGGGGGAGGGGTTCCTTCAGATTCGATGGCCTTCCAAGTTGCAAAAAGGGCCTTCTCTATGCTCAGAGAACCGTCCTCTCACATCCCAGATCCTTCCCCCATCCTTCATTGGGTCTGAGCACTGAGCCCATCATTTCTGCCATGGGTCATCCTATCCCGAGGAGCCACCAGACCTTTCCCGTGAGGAAATTCCCCCTTCTTCCAATACCTCCCCCAAACACTCCACGGAGAAGATCCCTTGGAAGAAGATGTGCAAGAGGAGGAGGAGCTTTGGTTAAAGGCATTTTTGGGGGGAAGAGGGTCCTCAAATCAACTTTGATTAAGGGGAAGTTAATTTGAGGCACTGTTCTGCGCTCTGAATAACCTAGCTGTAGTTCAGGTTACTCACACTTTTACCAAGCGCTTATGCTTTAGGTTCATAGGTTCATAGGCATATACTAGGCTAACTGCCCTGAAGGGCCATTTTAAGCCTGGCCAATATCCTGAGGTTAGAATCAAACCATACACTTTGTGTCTATGTTGTGAGGACATTAACCATTATGACAAATTCACATGCAGTTTCATAATCAGCATGATCCGAACTTAAATGGGGAAATCCCAGTGGTTTTCAAGTCCATCAAAGTATTGTTTAGCTGGAATCAAACCCTTAATCAGTTGTGTTCTTTATTTAAACTCAATTATGATTCCAGTAGTCGAGCCTCCTTCAGCATCCTAATGCTTTAGGATTTGGCTTTCTGAGCTCTCCCTTTTTAGGCACCACTTACTCATACATCCCTAGGTAGTTGTTTTTCATACTTCCTGGGATTCTTCCCAGGTGCTGTCCGCTGCAGAAGACTCCACAAAATATGGTGCAACAGATGTCTGAGTACTCATCACATCAACTGATCTTCAAGAGGGCCCTTGCAGTTCTTGTTTGCTGTCCTTTCCTCCCACTATTTGAAATGTTGTTGCTTCACCTGGTAGTCAGATTGCCTTGTAAGTATGGCAAGTTTATGATTTTAAATCCTTGATTATGTCTTTCAGGTGTCTTTGCTGTTGATCCGTGGCACCAGGACTGGGGTGCCTGGGGCTAGCCGTGCTATTCTAGACCCTTGTGAAACCATGACATGCACTATTGAGAGGCATGTGCACACCCAAGCACAGCAGCTAAAGTAAAAGAACTGTGCTGAAATGCGATATCCTCAGAATGGTGCTCCCCCTATTGCTCACTGCAGGCAGCCCTCTGAGTGACCAGGTGGTATCATTAGCACTCTCGTATCTGTTACATACCACAGATTCATGTTCTGCGTTATATAGATGGTTACCATATAGTAGCTCGGCAGTCCACTCAACTGAATCATCATCCGCCAATGGTAGGCTTATTACTGCTACTAGGGATCACATGGAATGTGAAGAACTCATTTTCCCAGTGATTATTTTTTTTCGGTTCAGTGGTGGACTCAGTCAGGGATACTGTTTTTCATCCACAAGAAAAAGTAAAGAAAATGTCTGCGTTTAAGAACCTTCAGGCAAACTTGTTTTCTACATCAACAAGTTGATACCTCAGGGTGCTGGAGTTCATATCTTCATATGTGCTGATTGTAGCCAGTGCAAGACACCACATTTGAAAGGACCAGTGACTCATAAAAACACTTGTGGCACCAAGTCAAGCACTATTTACAAAACATTGTACCAATACTGCTAGCAGGTGCAGACATGCTTTTGTGCTGGACATAACAATACCTGGGGGGTGCTTTTCTCAAATAAAGTATCAACTTCTTTAGTGCACTTTTTTGGCTGCTTTTAGCTTCTACAATCATCAAGCCCCTGCTAACCAAGTCATTCCCTTCCCATTTTCAGTGTTGAAGGATGGCAGGGAGCTTGTCCATCATCCTACAGAGGGCTAGGGGATTTTGAGTGCTTCTATAGCCCTCCCCCTTTTTAGCTAGCAAACACTACATATTGCTTATAAATTCCAGTGAGGGTACATCATTTTGCAGTGGGTGACTGTTGCAATTCCAAGGACTGATTTTGATCCTTGGAACTGCAAGGTTGTAGTAATGAATGGAATGTGTATTAAGTCCTAGACTGTGGCACCTTAGAGTATTCCTCCATACCCCAAGACACAAACCTCAGAATTAAACTGGGTGTGGGGCTACGACGACCCCCCCCTCCACCCACATTATGTGGTGTGAGAAGATGAAGCTTCCTCAGAAAAAAATACTTTGTGTCTAGGAATGACTTTCATAGTTAATTCTTTTTTGGATGAAACTGTAGTTTATTTTTCACATTTTCCATACTTTGAGGCATCTCATACTGTCAACGCTCATCATTCTAATAACCTTTTATAGAATATTGTTGGTGTGTCTGCAACTTTCTTAAGTGAGTCATCCCTAGTCCTGATTCAGTTCCCATAAAAAGAAAATACATGAAGTAGTGGGCAAGCCTCCCACACTCCTTAACTGCTTTGATGTACTCTTAAGACTGCATAGTCAAATATGTCTGCTTAACTGGGTACCATGTTTTGCTCAAGTAGAAATGACTTCTACATACATGTGTTATTTGGCTGGAATACGTACACTCCTTGGCAGGGTTATACTTCCATTTCCCTTCTCTAGAGGCACTCCTGCTCTGAAATAAACCCAGCACCCTACTTTTTTACCAAGGGTGTGTAAGCAAGCAAGCACTGGACTGTTACTTCCATATCTGCTTGGTCTGATTCTAACTAAAAGAAACCAGGTCAGATCCAAGACACTGTTAAAGGCCTCATATGTTTGAACCCTGAAGCTAACACTGCCCTGAAGACAGTATTAGGCTCATAGCAACAAATAATATTGTTTCGTATGTGGGGTGTGTCAGATTCAGGGTGTATGGTCACAAAAAATAGTGTCACCACAGAAGGAAGGTTATGGCAGTTGCCTTGGCTGTAAGAGATAGTCTTCCTTCATATAGCAGTAAATAGTGCAGCAGCCCAGACACATCAAGAAGTGTGTTTGGTGGTAGAAGGCAAGCATGTCCACTGTGCTAAAGCAACAAATATTAGGGAAAAAATACTGGACCACGCCATCAGTTTGCAGGCAGTTTACCTACCAAGTGTACAGAATATGTAGCAATCCTGAGCACATCAGTAAGAGTAGCTAACAAATGGTAGATGGACAAATCAGTGTTTCTGTACACCTGTTTGGGAACAGTGAAGTCTATCACTTCACTATGAAAAACGGTGCACAGGCTTCTCAAACATTTGTCTTCTTTACCCTTTGCTTCAAGGCTGGAATGTCAGTGCTTTTTCTCTCCCTTAAGTCAGGTAGTTTAGTGCCTTTCCACACTTTCCTTTGATCCAGACAGCGACAGTAGAAACTTAAACCTAATTCTTAGGACTCCCAAGTGGTCAAGAAAGACATAGTTTATACCACTTCTGCATATGGTGTTTGGTCCTCCTATAACCCTGAGAAGCACTTAACTGGACAGAAAGGCTCAATATTTCATACAAGCCTCAATATCCCCAGCGTTTGCTCTTGATTCCTATGAACTTGGCACACTCAGTGGAAGTGACTCATTTTAAAGAAGTCAAGATACCCTAATAGTAGAAAGCCTTAGCTGGCTAAGTAGAAAAGATTTCTGTTTTGGGGTAGCTGAGCAATATCTATATGACCATGCTGTACAGTTCTGAGCCTACTAGATTGTCGAAGTGACTGGTACAAGGCAGGCTTGTTTTATCTTGGCATTAAAGTGCATACCTCTGCAGTTTTTGTGTGCATCCCTGTAGTCTCTCAGGTTTCATTGAGCTCTGCCACCAGACCTTTCTTAATGGAATTTTCCACTTCAGGTCTGCCTTGCATGCAGTTTCCTGAATGTGATTTAAAGTTTGTAGCAGACATTGCTACACTTTGAGCCCCGTTCTTTGGTGAACCTTTAGAAGACAATTTTTCTTGGTAACAGTGACTTTGTACTAGAAGAATTTTTAAGCTTCAGGCCTTAATGTGAAACTGGCTGTGCAACACATTAGCCCAGGAAGAATTACTGTCAGGCTAATGTTCCAGTATGTGTTCACCCAGGCAGAGTTGTCATAAATAATATGCTAATGAGGTGAGCTGTTAATAGTCTGCCCACAGCAGTGGCAAATGTTGCATATCTTGGATTTGCAACTAATCAGTCTTCAGTCATTAAATCATTATTTAGCCAAGCACCAAACTCTGAAATCTATCGACTAATTCCAAGTAGAACAACTGTATTAAAACTAATGCTACCTCATCATATGGCAGAATTACAATCACAAAATCCTGACACTTTAATTCACTGAAGCCCAAGTAGAACAGCAGTACTAAAACTAGGGACACAGCATCATATGACAGACAGAATTACCAGTGTTGCTTACTCTTTAGGAATTCTTGGTTTTTTTTCCCCCCTGTTTTTACCCCAGTGCCTGACAGCCATAAACCCTCCCTCTATCTGGACACTGCCCATTCATTCCCCATACACTGGGACTTCTCTGGTAGAATGAAAGATTTCAGAGGAGGATGTCACTCAGGCAGCCATGAGGGTGTGTTTTTACCCTCATCAGCATCTTGGAACTTGCCACATTTTTTAATATTCTAGCTCCAACCACACCTCGACATGTGATCCACTGTCCACATCATCTTCCTCATATGACTGCATGCTCCCACACACACATCTTGAAGATTGTCATTCATCAATGTCTTGATGCTGCTAACGCCTACACTCAGGTCACATATTTACATCTCAGGTGCTCCACAGGGAGTTATGTAATACATGGCTGGTTCTGTCCCGCCCTCCTCCAAGGATATGCATGCCCATCCTCCTTGCTAGCTCCATCAGTCAGCCAAACTACTAATTGCATCCAAGGTTTTCTGAGACATATCAGGGATTTATCCTGATATGCCACTGGAACTGACTTACTGTTTGGGAATTCAAAGCTTAAATAAGAGGTTAACTTTTTCCAAAGAGTAGGTTCCCTTCACCTGCACCCCACAACTCTGTTACTTAAGTAGTCTAACTCACAAATTGTACTACCTCAAAAAGTAGAAATAATTGATTTTTAACAATAAATAAACAAATAAAAGCAGAGAGAATAAGCTGTGGGCTGTCTGCCTCATCTCTGTCTCTCTCTTTTCTCCAGCTGCAGAATACTTTTATTTTTAATTTGTTAATTAGAATTGCCTTTTCCCTGCATTCAGTAATCAGCTTTTCAGCAGAGGAGACCTCAAAGTGAACAGAGCTGAAGACATCAGGAAAGATAGTCATTTTATCCCATTATGTTCTGTTGTTGTGGTAAGTGCCTCCTATAACTGTATGCATTGTTCTTTGTAGGCCTCATTCCTAACTAGTATGTCTGTTTGTCAGCAGTAATTGTCACGAATGCATACTTTTTGGGTGCTGTGTTAGTTTAAATCTTCGTTGCCAGGAATACATGCGGGTATAGAAATGTTCCAAAACAAAATAACCTAGTGATATCTACATTTAAAACAGGATTTTACAGTTAGTGCCATGAAGCATGGCACCCTGGGAGTGATGTTCTCTTTATGTTAAGGTGTTCTGAAAATAGAAATGTCAATGGTAAGGTCAGAAGGGATGCATATATGCACAGTCTATCTATTATACTGTTATTAAGTAAGTTTCTGATAGCATATTCACTGAGGTGGTGTTAATTCCAGTACCCTGCTTATGAGACGTTATTGTATATTTTTGCAAATATATGGTTCCTTTTTTTCTGACAGCCTTGGCACTTTTGTTTCAGTTTGGCAGACTGCATTTAATTAATGCATGGAGCAAGCAAACCTCTTGGTGCGAACAGTTGCTACAGCTTTTCCAAGGCAACAGATCTCAATAAAGAGCCATGAACAGTCTTGAAATATGTGGGCTGTGTTACATTCTTGGCTTTATACCATCTGGGCTTATGTGAACACTGAAATGGAAAAAATGTAAACACTTAAGGTTAAATTTGAATTATTTAAATGGTTTCTAAATGGAATCACAGAAGGAACATTTTGTCTGACAACATACCTTGTAAAGATAATGTGGGATGTGCAAATGTGTGCTCCATCAAAGCAGAGATCCAGTTCTGCCTAGCTTTGAGAATGAAGCATGAGGTATTTTTAGGTTGCAGTTTTGCGCTGATGGGAAACAGTATTTACCCAAGAATTAATTGTGTATCCCTTTGATGTGTAATTTGTAATGCTGCTAAAAGCAAAATATGTACTGTATATGCAGTGATGGGAGTTTCCGCGGTGGTGCAGTGGTAGCTTTGTTGCCTCACAGCAAGAGGTTCTTCCATTCGATTCTCTGCTTGGGTTGGGAGTGTTTTCTGTGTGGGGTCTGCATGTCCTCCCCGTGGTTGAGTGGGCGTTCGAAAGACATGCGTTGAATGGGCGTGCCTTAGTTGAAGGTTGGGCGTCGGGCTGGCAACTCGAAAATAACCTGGTAAAAACCAACTACCAATCATTAGCGGACCGGAGTTCCGCTGTGGCGATCCCTAACTGGGAAAAGCCGAAAGACAAACAACAACAACAACATGCAGTGATGGGAGTAACGCGTTACTGTAATATATTACATTTTTTACTAACTAGTAATATTAGGCATTCCTTTTCAATATAGCAACCCAGTAATAATAATAAGTTACTTTTTTTAGTAATTAGTAATGCAAATGTGCATTACTTTTTGCATTACTTAGATGTCCTTCAAGGATGCATCTGCAGTCCTTACAAATGGGTTGTCCTGTCGTCAGGCAGCCCTTCGGTCGGCCGGATTCCAAAGTCTGGGTCTGGCCTCGGCTGGTGTCGCACTTCACCCGACGTCATAGCTGCAGTTCTTCGGGTATAAAGGCATCAGCCGACGCCATTTTCCTCAGTCTTTCTTGCCGCGTGGCGCCCGAAGCAGAAGCTGTTCGCAAGTGCCGGTCGGTCAGAACCAGAGATTACTACTACCGAAGACTTCTAAAAAGCTAAGTACCCCATTGGGGACTCTTTCTTGCCTCAGCCGATGTCAGAAAAAGTGAATAACTGTTTAACTTGTGGGAAACAAATACCTCATAAAGATTTCCACTCTTACTGCTTACCTTGCTTAGGCCCAGACCACGACGTAGCAGCTTGTCTAGCCTGTGCTTCTTTCAACCGACGGACGCTTAGACGTCGGTCGGAATTTGCTGAAGAGTTTTTCGGCTCCCCCTTTGCTTACATTATGCCGTCGGATACTCCGACTACGCAAATTTCTAAAAAGCGCAAGGAAAAGGACCGACACTCGCGGTCCGCGGTTTCGGCCAAAACCGCGGTTAAGCCAACCGCGAGTGTCTCGGTTTCGGCTGAAACCGAGTCCACGGTTCTTCCTTCGGCCGAAAGCTTGCCTCTTACCGAGGCCTCATCCAGCTTGGCTGAATCTGCTACTGAAATCATTTGTATAAGGCCCCTTTTGCAGATCCCGAAACTATCTCCCAGGGACCCAAGGCTGTAGCAGCTACCTCTGGCAAAAACCCCCTCCCCTCTGAAAGGGAATCTAGGGCTTTAGAGAGATGGGGTAAAAAAGTTTACACTTCTGCTACTCTTTCAGCTAGGGCCTTGAACTGTCAATTCCACATGATTCAGTATCAGGAATTTATGTTAGACCAGTTAACTAAAAAACTGTCCTCGGATGAACCATTAGACAAAAAATCTGTACAGGAAATGGTACATAACATTCAGCAGGTCAGTAATCATTCCTTAAAATGCGGCTATGATGCACTGGAGGCTTCCTTTAGATCAGCCATGACTGGCACAGTGATCAGAAGACATGCATGGTTAAAAGAGCAGTCCTTACCAGACCATGTTAAATCAAAGCTCCTAGATGCTCCCATGCATAAGCTCAATTTGTTTGGCTCCCCTGCACAGCAAGTGCTGAAGAAGGTGGAAGAGAAAGCAAAATCTGTCCAGACAGTCAAGGATTTCTTGCAGGTCCAGCCTCCAAGGTTTAGCAGGAACTGGCCTTCCAAGAATTGGTCCTTTCCAGACACCTCCAGAGCTCCGAGAGGCAGAAATAAGCGCTCAAGAGGCAGGGGTCAATCCAGAGGTGCCTACAGGGGACGTCAATGGCAGGCTAACAACCAGCGAGATACAGCCACAGATCCAGCCACCACCACTTCCACAGGACAATCACAGTGACTTGGCTCTGGCACCGCCTACCAGGGAACAACTAGAAGCACCCTTAGGCGGGAAGCTAGCCTTATTTTCAGTAAACTGGCATTACATCACAGGAGACAAATGGATTTTACAGACAATAGACCAAGGTTACAGGTTTCACTTCCATACTCTACCAAGGAAGAGAGGAATGCCAAACCTACCTCCAAATCAGAAGACAGAAGCTCTACAACAAATAACTCACTTACTAAGGATGAGAGCTGTAGAAAGGGTACCATCTATGGAACAAGGGCAAGGATTTTACTCCAGACTCTTCCTGGTACCAAGAAAAGAAAACCAATGGAGACCTATTCTCGACCTGTCCACTTTAAACACATACCTCATTGTTCCAAAATTCAAAATGCTGACCCTACAGCAGCTTCTTCCCATGCTGGGCAAGGAGTCTTGGCTGGTAACTCTAGATCTCAAGGAGGCATACCTGCACGTCCCCATACGACCAGATTGCAGAAGATACCTCAGATTTCTTGCAGGATCAGAGCATTATCAATTCTCAGCATTGCCCTTTGGCTTATCTACTGCGCCCAGAGTATTCACGAAATGCCTGGCATCAGTAATTGCTCATTGCAGGCTTCAGGGAATTCAAATTTACCCTTACCTGGACGACTGCCTGTTACAAGCGGACAACAAAAACAAATTAACAAAAGATTTGGAAAGGGTCATTCATCTACTGCAAGCCCTGGGATACACAGTCAGTATAAAAAAGTCAAGGATAACCTTCTTGGGTGCAGATCTGGACACATCAAAGCAAATGGCATTCCTGACAGTAGAAAAACAGGAGCAACTTCCTCTCTACTTCATGGCATTAACAAAGCAGAACCAGCTAACAGCAAGGAAAGTCCTGCAAGCCCTCGGTTACATGGCATCCTGCATAATATTGATTCCACATGCCAGACTACATATGAGAAAGTTACAATGGTACCTAAGGAATTTATGGTCTCAGCACAAGCACAGCCTGGAAACCCAAATTCCAATAATTCCATGCCTGAAGCAAGAATTCCAATGGTGGGCTCAGGCTTGTCAATCAAACAAGGGACTGCCCTTCCACAGCACTCAACCAAGCCAGACCATCACAACAGACGCCTCAGACCTCGGTTGGGGGCACATATGCTGGACAAGTGCATACAAGGCTTATGGACTCAAGACCAGCTGCACCTACACATAAATCAAAAGGAAATGCTGGAAGTAAAACTGGCAATTCAGGCATTCAGACCATTTCTTCGACAGGGTCAACTGCTGATAAGGACGGACAACACCACAGTTATGTGGTACATCAACAAACACGGAGGCACACATTCATACCCTCTATGCCGGATGGCAATGGACCTCTGGAATGTGGCCCTGAGCTTCAACATTCAGTTACAAGCAATTTTTGTGCCAGGAAAAGAAAATATACTAGCAGACATCCTAAGCAGAACTACCACAGATGCCCACGAATGGATGCTGCATCTGGACATCTTCAAAACCATTACAGGGAAATGGGGACTACCAGAAATAGACTTATTTGCATCCCCACTCAATCACCAACTGAAAAAATTCTGCACAAGGACGTACCACCCACTTGCTTGGAAAGTGGACTCCCTATCTTTCAGTTGGAAAAACCTGACAGCATATGCATTCCCACCTCTTCCTTTGATGCACAAGGTGCTATTGAAGATCAAAGAAGACCGTCCAAGGGTCATCCTGATAGCTCCAGACTGGCAAAGGCAACATTGGTACCCATTACTGAGGAGTATGTCTCGGGAACAAATATGGCCTCTGCCCCTAGTTCCCTTGCTGTTAACACAGAACAACTTCAAAACCCTGCATCCAAACCTGAAAACACTGCAGCTGGCTGCCTGGAGCATTGCATAAGACCAAATAACCCAGATTATCTCAAAGGGTTAAAGACATTATCTTGGAGGCTCGCAGACCCTCAACAAGAAAAAAATATTCAGCAAAATGGAAAAGATATCTCATTTGGAGTACTGCAAAAGGAGAGAATGTGTCACTGGTAAACATGGCTAACATCCTGGAATACTTGGCAGAGCTCTTCCACAACGGCCTGTCCTATTCTTCCATTAAGATTCATGCATCAGCTATTTCAGCAGAATACAACTTGGATCCTCCAGTCTTCTCACATCTTCTGCTCAGACAGTTTCTGAGAGGAATTAAAAATGTAAAACCACCTAGGAAGCCACCATTGCCAGCATGGGACTTGAACTCTGTGCTAGAAAAGTTGACACTCCCTCCTTTCGAGCCAGCAGCTACAGCAGAATTACAGTACTTATCATGGAAAACTGCTTTCCTGCTTGCAATCACTTCAGCAAGAAGGGTATCTGAGCTACAGGCATTAATGGCAGTACAGCCCTTCCTAATCTTCCATCAAGATAGAGTGTCCATGAGAACTAATCCTACTTTTATGCCAAAGGTGGTCTCCAGGGTATCCTTAAATCAAGCTATCCACCTACCTACATTCTTCCCCAATCCACAGAACAGGGGAGAAAGACTGTTGCATACCTTGGATGTACATAGACAATTACGCTACTACCTGGACAGGACCAAGAGCAATAGAAAAACTGACCAGCTCCTGGTAGCATATGCAACAGGTATGGAAGGAAAAGCAATTTCAAAACAGACAATCTCTAAGTGGATAGGAAATTGCATTAGATTTTGTTACTCCTACCATGGGAAGAAAACTCCAGAAAACATCAGGCCTCACTCTACAAGGGCTACAGCCACTACCACAGCTTTTTTACGAGGAGTGGCTACCAAAGACATTTTAGAGGCTGCTACTTGGAGCTCCGTGCATACATTTGCCAAGCATTATAATTTACCTTTATACTCCAGATCCCGAGCAGGTTTTGCCACTGCTGTTTTGCAAGGGATCTTAACTACACCATAATCTTATTTCTCCTCCTCCCCAGTTTGGCTATGGTATTCTACCCATTTGTAAGGACTGCAGATGCATCCTTGAAGGACATAGTACAGTTTTGTACCTACCATAAATGTAGATGTCCAATAGGCATGCATCTGCAGTCAGGATTACCCACCCTCCTTCCCCTCTGTGGTACTCCTAGGGTATTTGCCCATCTTGTAGCTAGCTGGGGGAATCTATTATGGTGTATTTGTTTGTATATATGTACATACATGCTTATTTTTTGTTTGCTCTCTACTATTTGGAACCATTTGCATTTATCCAAATTTAGCCTTCCTAGAGGGCACCTGGCATCTGGGGCAAGAAACACTGAGGAAAATGGCGTCGGCTGATGCCTTTATACCCAAAGAACTGCAGCTATGACGTCGGGTGAAGTGCGACACCAGCCGAGGCCAGACCCAGACTTTGGAATCCAGCCGACCGAAGGGCTGCCTGACGACAGGGCAACCCATTTGTAAGGACTGCAGATGCATGCCTATCGGACATCTACATTTATGGTAGGTACAAAACTGTACTTTTTGCTTAATCAGATAGGAGGACTGAATGGTCCAAAAAGAATAGGTCCCACCCTCCCACATTTCCATACAAAAACATTCCCCTAACTCCTATCTGCCTTCTGTGCAATGGTCACCAAAACACAGGTTAATGCAGATGGTAGCGGGGGGGGGGGGGGCAGTTGGTACCAGACGACTTTAAACATGTTACTTTTTTTTTTTAAATTAAACAACTTCTTAAGTTCCACAGCGGTGACAGGGTCTTCGCCTTTAAGGAAAACCGTGTATGCATCGCACACACACACCTGCCACCACAGATGTAAACTAAAGTCGTAAACTGCAAAACCATTCCACACTTGCACGCGGAATTTCAAGTAGACATTCCTGGAGGAGAGAAGGTTTGTGTGTGTGTGTGTGTGTGTGTGTGTGTGTGTGTGTGTGTGTGTGTGTCTGTGTGGGTGTGTGGGTGTGTGTGTGTGTGTGTCTGTGTGTGAGTGTGTGTGTGTACGCACCGACCGCGTTAGCTCCAGTTTTTATCTTCTTCATCTTTTGTGTGCACGTTTACGGTTAATTGGTTGCAGTGTCACAATGCTGTTTGGTTTGATTTACGTGAGAATACTGCTGAATATGATACAACATTTTCCTAGAGTAAGCCCTTTGTCCTCTTTGCCCACTGTAAAGGGAAGGATGAAGAAATCTGTTGTATCCTACTAAATATCATCTTTTTCTTCCTTCAGCAGCAAAGTTTGTGTGGAGCTGGAATTTGCATTGTAAGGATCTGTTTTGCTTTCTTTTAATATTGAGGTTTGTATGTATCTTATCCCTTATTAAAATACTCAAATATATATCGAAGAAGCTACAGATCACTTACAAATATATGTTTTATTACATATTTGCCTGTTAGGATGACAGGAACATTTTTAGCTGTAGTTACTTTTACCTCCCCACAGCTGACCATCAACTGACACCAGCTACTCTCCTCTTTCATCGGGGCTACCCCCACCCTCCATAGTCTTTCTTGGACTCAATCTGGGGCCTTTCAGGGATGATGGTGCAATGTTATATTTCGGCCGGGGTGTGTGCCTTATCCACCACCATTCCACAGCAGCTTTGCAAGCTCCATAATCTGTGTTGGTTTGCTTGTTTTGTTTGTCTACAGTTATATGCATATTCTTGCTAGCTTAAAGTAAGTGAAAAGAACAACTACTGCTTGTGTTTGTTACTGAGATGTAATTTCACATCTCCACACCTTCCCTAGGTTTGATTGAGAGGACATGTCAAAATCACTGGAAGGTCTAA
The DNA here is from genome assembly GCF_019279795.1 of Protopterus annectens. NCBI lineage: Eukaryota > Metazoa > Chordata > Ceratodontiformes > Protopteridae > Protopterus > Protopterus annectens. Next base: position 92,583,721 of record NC_056733.1, read on the forward strand.
TATTTAATTTTGGTATATAAGATATAAACAAACCCTTAAGTGGTTTATTAATGTGGTTTCTCTTTTGTTTTGTCTCTCTCTCTTCTCACACACACACACACACACACACACACACACACACACACACACACACACACACACAGATATGGGTGTAGATACATACATACATAGATGTTATCTTTTTTCCCCTGGTGTATATTTAATTTACTTACTTTTTCCCATGCATTCACAAAAAGAAGTGAGATGTCTGAGTGCTCTAGATTCCTTAAAATGCTTTTCCAGACTTGAGTGATTCCACAGTCTTTCTCTGATTCTTCCTTTATTTATTTTTTTCAGAAAACAGTGTCACAGTTCCTGTGTACTACGTATATATGCATCATTTCTATAAACTCAGTCGCAGGGGTAGTGTCCAACTTCTTGGGAGGACCCCAAGATTATGTATTTTTTTATTACTCTAAGCAAGGAATTCAGTTCTACCTCTTCAGGATATTACAAACTCACCATATTTATAATTTCTAAAACAAATAATTTGTTTTTAATTATTTTCCATCCTCCTTAAAATGAATCTTTTATGGCTTTAGCCCATTATCATTTATTGTCACATGCCTTTTGTTTACTGATATTACTTTTTGTTTTTTTTCTGTAGAGAGAAGTATTGGCTTTCTCTTGAGAGAAGTAATAATTTAGGATACAGTACTATATATTTTGTCATGTTCTGTTTTCTTGTTTTTGGCAATTAGACATGTAAAGCTACTCACAATTCTTCCCTTGCTAACACATTATCAGTGAAAGTAGAAATGTGGTATTCAACACTGTGCTCTCAGAATATATCTCTGCACACTAATTTAGTATTACACGCTATTCCACTGCATTAAATCATTCCTGTGACTTAACACATGAGAACAACAATCATTTTTGTCATCTACTCCCTTTGAACCTTAGTAAATTGTGTTGCAGTCTTGCTGGAGCTGAAATGTAAAGGCTTTTTCAAAATAGTGACTAACAGTTGATGACCAGTCTATTTGAACAGGTCTACCGTAAATGTAGTCGTTGAACTTGGAACATGCGAAAACAACTGCTAAAATTCTTGTAATGTGACAACAACAATTTAATTCTTCAAGGGGAGCAGGCACTGAATTAGTAGATGTAAAGTTCTTTGCCAGTAGCAACCTCTTCATTAGTTACAGTTCTCTTTAATGTGGAAATATTCAGACGATTTTTACTTCCACAGATGTTGTGCTTATTGTTGACTGAAATTGGTGGATTGTAATGACAGATGTTTGAGTGGCCTTTTATGGTTGAAATTTTCTAAAATGGGTAGTTTTGTCATTATTGGTTCATACATTTTGTTTCATTGGTTACTGAAAGAATGTTCAAAACTACAAATTTGAAACATTCTAACAAGTGGTGCTGTATTATACAAGGAATATCATTTAATACAGTCAGGAAGGTGAATCAGAGAACACATACATGTATGCACGTCCCTAAAAATGTGTGCAATGAGCCTGTAGTTTGAAAGCAGACCAAAGGTAAATGTAATCCTCCACTGGTCAGATGCAGTTTCTTTGAATGTGAGTTTTAATGCTATTTCAATGAATGTGACATTCAAGGGCAGAGAAGTTTACTGGTCATGCTAAGTCTGTTTTCATTGTGAGACTGTATTGTTTGTGTGCAAATAGCTATCAGTGTTTATGCTGTTTTAGTTCAATACCTGTAATCATTGTAGTAAGAAAGCAGTATGCACACTGACAGGTTTGAGCAGTGTTTATGGTAATTGGGGAGAAATAGCCAAGAAATGGAACACTGGAATGGCTGGGTAGGAACCTGCTTTGGGGGGCAGGGAGTTGCCACAGGAAGGGCTGGTCTGGGGGGGGGGGCCCTGTTGCCAATTGGCAGTAATTATGGTATACGAACCAATCAAAAGCTGTGTAGTGGAGCCAGAGCTGTTCAATGCAGAACAGTGGGTTCATTTATGGTTGAATGAAGAGCGTTCCGCATAATCCGGAGCACTTGGTTTCTCTTTTATGTTTTAAATGTTTGTGGACTGACAGATACTATGATCGGAAAAATCTCCACAAAAGGTATATTTTATTTTCTGAAGGGGAGGGGTGGCAAACTCAAAGATCGCAGTGGGCAGAACAAACTCTAACTACTCCACTTGTCCTTATAATGGGTAGTTGCCCGACAGTAATTCACTTATGATATTTGTATTTTTCTGGAACACCCACTTTGTTTGCTGTTTAAGCAGTCATTAACATATAATTATTGAGTTGGTATGAAATACTTAGTTATTTAAAGCAACAAAGTCCAGCAGAAAAGCCTTTTAAAGAATGATTGCCTTGTCATTTTACTCCCTGCTACTGACAGACAGTTGGATTCCTCCACTGCATGTCTTGACGGAAGGAAGTGGCTACTGGTGATTTGAAGTGGTACAATAAAGGTGGCTTTTACTATGTATGGCCATCTTTGATCTGCTTTTTCTGGTAATATAGTTGTAATGTGTATCATGTTAATTAAACATCATGCATTCCTTAGGGCAAAAGAATTTGGATATTTGGTTTTATGTAGACATATTTTAGAAATTGAGGCTACAGGTAGAGTAAGTAATGGGTTTGCAATCTTTTCAAATGCCCAAAGAGGGACTTTTTTGTAGAAAAACATTTTTGCAGGACAAGTCATACCCATGGCCAGTGCAAAGGACAGGACTTTTTTTCCTAAAAATAACAGCTTACTCTTGCAGCATTTCAGTTGTTTATGCTGCTCCATATACTATTTAGGTGTTTCAGATACAAAATCAGTGATTTATTCAACTACTAAAGAAAATCTAGAAAATTAATTCACTATAGGTTCGTGTTTTTAAAAAAAAAAGAAGTTCTATGCAGTTAACTTTTTTTTTTTTTTTTTGCATTTCTGGCAGTCCCCTTATTTTAAGCTTCAGCCAATCAGAGCCACATTTTGACAGAGGTTATAAAATATTAAATGTAGTTTCCATTTGCATTTACAATATATAGTTATTCCATGTGCATCTGTTTATTTTTGTGCTTAGTGCTTTCCCTCAGAGATGGAAAGTTAAAGTTCATTTGAACGATACGTTTACATGGAATTCTTTGACCTAATTACAAACGATGAAAAAAACATGGATGTGAAATGTAAGCTATGTCCGCTGACAAAGAAGACCTACAGAACTTTATCATGTAGTATGTTGAATTTAAAAAAGCATCTTCAGACAACACGTCCTATTGTACTTGGAAAGCTAAATAGTCTGAAAAGGAAAGCAGTTGATTCCGGGGCTGATAAGTTGGACAAGAAATTGTTGACACAGCCATCTATCGCATCATTCATTGGTTCTGGTCATGTCACACAGTCCAAGATGGATAGTTTGACCATTGACTTCATGGTGAATGACATGCAGTGTTTCAGCATTGTCAAACAGCCATCCTTCATCAACCTTGTAACTGGCCTCGAGCCAGGAAAGGTAGTCATGAACAGGAAAACTTTTACTGAGCAGGTGGAGAAACCGTTCAGTGATATGAAGGAGAATCTGATGGAAACTTTAGGAAGTGTTTCAACTGTTTGCACTACAGCTGACATTTGGACCTATCAGAATTGTAGTTTCTTTAGCGTCATCACCCACTTGATCAACTGTGACAGACTTCAACAAAATGCATTTGCTTTTTCATGCTGCAGAATACAGGTGAGGCATACATATGATCTCATAGCATCAACTCTTAAGAGCATTCACATTAAGTACACGATAGATCAAAAGGGGTGTGCGACATTTTGTAAAGGCTTTCAATGGCCTTGCGGAATGTGAGAGATCTCAGACTACAAGCATTCTGTCTCAAGATGAAGATGATGATGGTGAATTGATTTATAGCAGTGTAACACCTGTGCTGATTCAGTCAAGGCAAAGTGAGAGCACCTATTCACTGCCTCCCCATCTGAGATGAGCAGCACACACATTGAATCTAGTTGCCGTGCAAGATGCTGAATCTGCTTATGATGATGCTTAGTATAAAAAGATCATGCAAAGCACCATGGCCGAATGCTATGCTACTTGGAACAAGGCTAATCGCGGCACATAAGCTGCTGAGGTGGTTCGCAGTAAGTGTGATCTGGCATTAATTGTTCCCAGTGCAACACGATGGTATTCCACTTTCTATGTGCTGGAGAGCATTCACCGCATTGCAACTCAGGGTGAAGGCTTGCTAAATGAGAAATCTGAAGAGATTGGAATTCCCATCTTCAGGCCTGCTGAAGTTACGTTTGTTGCTGAGTTTGTGCAAGCAATGCAGCCCTTGGCAATGGGTCTGGACATCCTATAGTCGGAGCTGAAAAGCTTCATGGGAATCCTGATCCCCACCATTATGTGCCTGAAAAACAAGTTGTCTGAATTCAGGCAGTCTGTGAAACTCATTGTGCTGCTAGTTGATTCTCTTCTTAAAGGCACTGGGACTTGGTTTGATCACCTTCTGGAGTGAGAAGAGCTCATTCTGGCTAGCATAGTGCATCCGCAGTTCTGTTTGTGATGGATGGACAGAGAAGAGCAGAAACTCAGAGGCAAGACTCTGCTCCTTGATGTCATGCAGAAACTGGATGAACTTGAGGATGGGTCATCTGAAGCTTCTAACTGCTGAAGACAGCTTCTTCAGCTTGAAAGAATCGACAGCAGTCCGTGTCAGCATATCTTCTCAGATGGAAATGTATCTGGCTGACCCTTCCAGAGAAATATCTTCACTCAGAAGTTACCCTATAGTCAATAAGATATTTCTGAATACTAATACACCTCTGTCATCTAGTGCACCTTTTGAATGCCTGTTCAGTCTTGGTGGACAAGTGCTGACTGCAAGAAGACTCACTGAAGAACACTTTGAAAAGTTGCTCCTTCTTCGAGCCAGCAAAAATGTGTAGTCATTGTTTAGTAATTGTGAATAGTTATATATGGTGATATTTTGGTTGACTTTGTTACGATAGTAGTCTTGTTAGACCTATATGACATATTCTGTAAGCATTTTTGTGTCCTCGGCATCAGTTCTAGCAGATTAGCCAAATGTACGTTGCCGAAAATTTGATGGGTTGTAACTTGTTATGGGTCTTGTGTTTGTAGGTGTGCTTACTTTGGTTTAAGTACTAAGTTGTGACTCTCTGACTATAAAGACTGGTCTGTGGGACTTTGTAAATTGTAAAATGCTATTTATCTTTATTGTAATACGGTGTATACAGCTTTAATAATACACTCATATTTGTGTACCGTAAGCATGTACTCCTTACACGCAAGTAATGTGTGAGTAAATCAGAATATGATGATTGATAAACTATACTTATGTAAAAGTAACTCAAAAATAAGTTATTTTAGTTAGTAACTAGTAATAGTAATATATTACATTTTTAGAAAAGTAATAAGTAATAGTAATATATTACTTTCACTTAAAAGTAACTAGAAATAGTAACTTATCACTTTTATAAGTAACTAGCACAAAACTGTTTATATGCTTTTTTAACCTTTTACAGAAATTGATTCACAGTATCTGTGGAAGATATGAGTTTTTCATAAAGGTAGACTCATTGCTAGGATTATGAATCCTTCTGCTTTACTGAGATTGTTTTAATGTTACTGCACTGATGATAACTGATATTGTCTTTCCTACTGTATAGTGGCAGTGCTCTGTGTTTAGGCATTTTCCAGTATCTAACTGCACTTGACCTATTTTATGATTATTGTACAAATCTAAGAATTAATTTTGAAGCTGTTAAGTCTTGTGTTGTCTTTACTCATTTACTGAACTGTGTACATTTATTGTTTTCTACTGGTTGGCCGAGTCATTGTTGAAAAGTGTCCTTTGACCAGCCCCGTCTGCCTGTTTAAAGGAGTACTTAAAACATGTTTATTTTGTCATGGCTTGACGTTTCCTACATTTTAACAGCACTCTGGGACTATTTACAGCATTTTAAATATTTTTTGTACGTAATTCCAGAGTCTGACCACCTGGGGTCTAGCATCTTGACGTGATTTTGATAAATCAGTTTGCCACTCAGTATCCCAGAATGCAGTGTTTGGCTCAGAAATGTTATATCATACAGGCCTTCTTTTGCCTAAAGCTCCTGTCCTTCCACAGATGTTACAGGCATACACTGCTCTCTTTTAGTAAGTACTTTGTAAGTAACATTCCCTGATGCTGAATGACTACTTAAAACAGAAGCAGTGCAAATGTCACAGAGCAGACTCAAAGTGTTGTTTACTGCTGCCTTTTTTCTAATGAAGTTTAAATGGCACTAATTTGTGAGAGAATGAATTCCAGTCCAATTACTTCTCCCCTCCCCCATAACACTTGGCTTCCCTAGCTGTCATAGTCCTGAGGGTAATTTGACTTGTTAATTCCTGTGATTGGCAGCTCTCAGCAGGGTGCTTGACTCATGTAATTTAATCTTTGTTCTAGCATTTCCTTTGACAGAGGGGACATTTTTTTTTTTGCTTCACTATAGCAATGGCCTTACCTGACTGCATTCACATCTAGTTTATGTAGCAACTCCTGGAAGGTCTTGCACCAAAGAGCTACAGAATAAAATATTTTGGCTCCGAACCAGTTTAGATCTTTAGTAATTTAAGTGTTAAGGTATTACTTACTTCATGCTTCCACCTTGTTAAAAATTGAGATTGACATGTGGAAAGTATATTGGTATGCAGTGTCTGCTTACATATGTTTTTATTCCACTGGTTGGTTTTCAAAAAATCTTTTGCAGTGCCCGTGGATTTTTTTCCTTGTACATACAAACTACATCACTATATTTTTCCTTCCCTTTTGTTGTGTCCAAAAGTGACTGTGGCTATTGGTGAATGCTAAGGTTACCATACGTCCGGGTTTCCCTGGATACGTCCTCTTTTTTGGGTTCCTGTCTGGGCGGTTTTTGAAAATTCTGCGATTTACCCGGACAAATCGCAGAATTTTCAAAAAACAGACATCCCTATTTCGGAGTTTTTCCTCTGCTTTGTTTTTTTTTTTTTTTTTTTTTTGATTGGCTCATATACCGGTATACGAGCCAATCAAAAAACGGAGCTCTGATCAGTGTGGAACTGCTTGATGTTCCACATTGAACAGAAGAGGGTCCGCTGTGTGCGTTTTTGATTGGCTCGTATAGCGGTATACGAGCCAGTCAAAAAGCGGAACTCTGTTCAATGCGGAACAGCTTGATGTTTTGCATTAAACAGAAGAGGGTCCACTCTGCGCGTTTTTGATTGGCTCCTATACCGGTATACGAGCCAATCAAAAAGCAGAGCTCTGTTCAATGCGGAACTGCTTGATGATCTGCATTGAACAGTAGAGGGTCTGCTGTGCGAGGTTTTGATTGTCTCGTATATAAGCCAATCAAAAAACGGAGCTCTGTTCAGTGCGGAACTGCTTGATATTCCGCATTGAACAGAAGAGTGTCCGGTGTGCGAAGTTTTGATTGGCTCGTATACCGGCAAAAAAAAAAAGGTTTTATTCTTACAAGAGTAAAGACCTTTTTTTTATTTTTTATTTATTTATTTATTTATTTATTTATTTTTTTTTTTTTTTTTGCTCTTCAACCTAAGAGGACAAAATAATATGTGCTGGTAGCAGCAGATATTTTTTCGTCCCCTTTTACATACAAACAATTAGTGAATGCTTAAATGTCACTTTTCACAAAGAAGTTTTTTTTTTTTTTTTAAATTAAGGACATAAAGGTTAATTGCCACTGCAAGGACTGACTTTTGAAATATTGATGTGCACCGACAAAATGCCTTACTAAATCCATTTGCCAGCCTCCAGTGCAATTGGTGCTATGGCTGTAATATACTGGTGTGTTTGCTCATGCCTTGCAAAAATCCCCAGTATTACAAAGCAGTTTAGCAGTGTAGTAACAACCCTACATGCCCATACACCTTTATCCATCAATATGCAGCTAGTCCTGTTTAACAGCCCTGTGAGTATGTGAATTCATTTTCAGACTTAAAGGTGTGGAAACTGCAATGAGTGATTCTAGGTGCTTGTTCAGGATTCACATGGTGCTTGCTTAGAGCTACTCTCACTTAAGTCACTAAGAATATGTTGCACTGCCAGCTTTGATACCATGGCAATGTTTTAATCTTTCTATTCCCGTAGTGCACACTAGCAGTATCTAGTGCGAATACAACAGAGGACTATGTGAGCAGTACACCACTTCAGCATCATTTGCCTTGGAGAATGTACAAGTATGCATACCAAACTTCGGTGTTCCCATAGACTGTGTTAGTACATTAGTAATGAAGAACATATTGAAATGTAACATTACCTGTGACCAGATGTAATTAATAAAGATTTTGTCCTGTGTAAAAAAATTCCATGATTCTCTGGCTGTTTAGTTTGCTTCACTTTACTGGCTACCTGTAGAGGTTTGCCGTTTCTTTGCAAGCTGCAGAATATATTTTATTTTCCAGTTGTTTACCCGGTTAGTCCGACTGGGCACAAGATGAGCATTTTCAATGGAGGCCCGGGGGTAAAAGCTCAAAACGGTGCCATCTCAATAGTCTGACTTTGTACTGTAGTCCCTTAAGTGCTGCATTACATTGACTGTCATGTCTTTTCTACAAGATTTTGTAGGCATACAGTTGCTATGTTTATCTGCCTCTCACACCAAACAAATAGGCCTTGTCGACAATCAGCAGTATCAAACCAAGTATTACTTCATTCCACCAACACAAACTTAACTCAGCTGTGGTAAACTGGTCGTGTTGTCAGTCACACTGTCTGTTAATGTAACTGCAACACTACATCACAACTGTCTAGTCCAGACAAGCACATAAATATGAAATCTAATCATGTCTTTTTAATTCTTCCCCACAAAACAGAAGTCATGGGATGCTTGAGACCATCATGCACCATTAATCCATACTGTTCTTTATCGATGACCTTCACTAATGGTTTCCCTTCACCTGCAACTCCAACCACTGTTCTACCAGTACAGTAACAGCTTTAAGAAGGATTGCTCTAGGTTGTGTAATACTATCATTTCTTTAAGTGATACCAGCAGGCTGGTGTTTTTTCAACTCAGACAGCGACATCTCACTATGACCACAATGTGAGTGTGCCTTTACATCCTCTGATCATTAACTGTCACACGAGCATATGCATTTGCCCTACCATGTTAAGGACCATACACAACACATCACTAGTTAATTACGCCGTCTTTACCAATCGGTACATACAACTCAACAAGTATTCTTCCCGGCATTTTTTACTGTCTTGAGTGCTTACAGTTCTGCAGCTTTACATTTTTGGCTGAGATAATGTAACACCGCAAAGATATGTATGTAGTCTTGCACAAGGCAGATCTGAATTATCTATTGCAATGTTCATTTCCTCTGTCAGGCAGTATCAAACAGCTTGACTAGATGAACCATCTATTTGGAAAATAGTCTCTTCTTTGACTACAAAAGTCTCTTACCTTAATCAAAATCAGGCCGTGTATTACTCAGTCTTATCAATGTAAAATTCTAAGAGTATTTTCAGAACAGCAAGCCAGTCTCTTCACACCATGCACAATACATAAGCCACCACTCATTTGTCATGTTCATCCATTCCATCCATCCAGTTCCTAGTCGCATTACACCCCAAAAACTAAGCCTATCCATGTCGCTGTTTTTAACAATGGCCACCCAGTTCATAGCATACGATTAATACAATCAAGCATTTCACTGCTTATTCATTTATTCCAATTACAAATTTCTGGAACAATTTGCACGGTCCAATAGTAATGTACAGCCACTCTTCCCCTTTCAAAATTCACAGTGAGCACAGAGAGCTCTTGTCTGGGGTGGGTGGAGTGCATTTTGAGTAGGATACGTGGAACCAACAAGAGGCTTATCTTCACATCAGTGTCCTGGAGTTGAAAGCTGTCTTATTAGCATTGCTGGCCTTTCAGGACTGTCTTCCCTAAGGTGCGATTTCCATACACACACACACACACACACACACACACACACACACACACACACACACATCTGTGGTCTGGTATGTCAGCGAGCAAGAAGGAACCTCCTTATGCCAGGAAGCTGTGAGGGTATTGCAATGGGTGGTGTTTTAATAGTGTTTTCTAGTAGCAATGTACATTCCAGGTTGACAGGCTCAGCAGGTGCATGCTGATATCTCACAAGTGCATACCTGACCCCCACCAAATGCAGCAACAGCTACTTTGCCCTTACCCCTCCACAGAAACAGTTACTGAGGGGCATTGTATTTGATCAGTGTCCTCACACACTATTCTGTGACTTTCCACTTTACCACTAATGATGAATTTCATGCATAAAGCTTCCCTGTGCAAGCCTCTGGTAATATTCATAGCCCCCTTTTGGCCGAGGCATGTTTGTTTTCCCTTGTTATAACCTCATTCCATGAAGCAGTCTTGACTTCAAGGTTCTCTACCAGATCTCTTACCCCATCCATCTGGAAAGATATCTGGACATTCGTTCCCTCAAACTGACTGCATGGTTTCTCCAGTTCCAGTAATGGCCAGGGATCCATCTTACACCTCTAAGGTGATCCAGATTATTTCAGCTGCACAGAAAGATTTTAAGTGCAAACTCTACAAAAGCAAACATAAAAAATAAATAAATAATTTTGGGCTTTCCAACATGGATTGTAACCTTTTTTCCACTCTATTCCAATTTCTTCAGTGCTACAGTTTCTTTTATCACTCTTTGATTCAGGTTTCAGCTACTTGGTCATCAAAGTCCACTTAGCTACCATCACCAGTTTTCATCAAGGCTTCCATTCCTCTTCCTTAGCAGCACAAAATGTTTGTAAGGACTTTCTCATGAAAACTTTTTCTTAAGACTCCCCCCTCCCATTAAAAACCCCACTCTTCTGTTGGACCTCAGTTTCATCTTGGAAGTTTTGACTCATCCACCTCTTGAACCCCGGACTCCTTATCCAATTTGAAGTACCTATCCTGGAAGACTGCTTCTGGTCACTGATACCTCAACCATATGGCTGTCAGAGTTGCACATTATCTCCTACAAACCTCCATATTTAAGCATCCACAAAGGTAGTATTTCTGTCAGGACTAACCTTTTCTTTATGCCCGAGGTTGCCTCAGAATTATCTCTTAATCAAGCCATTTATCTTACTGTCATTTTTCTGTAGTAGTCCAATAGAGGGATGTATTTATTGTACTCCATAGCTGTTCACAAACGATTTCCTTTTTACTTGTATTGTACTACGACAGTTAGAAAGGACACTTGACTTTTCATCTGTTGTGCACCTTCCAGTTAGAGCAGAAGGTGTCCAGAATGACATTGTCTGGATTGCTATCCAAATGCATAACCTGTATGTACCAGTCTAATAAAAAAAATCACTAGCAAAGCCTCTAAAGCTCAGTCCACGAGGTCCAACTATGCTAAATGTTAAAAACTGCCTCTGATCACTACATTGAGGTCTGCTTTTTGGCTGCTGTTCTTAAGGACAACTGTCGTGATTTCACCCACGGAGACAGGTAACAGAGGATTCTGCCCCATTAGTCAAACTGGACAGGCAGGGTAATATAAAATAAAGATGTTATGTACTTACAGTAATGCTGAGTCTTTATTACCCCTAGTACGTCTACTTCAACAACCAACCCTCCACCCCCCCCAAACAATTATCATGCCTCTTTTAATGCCAGACAAACGTAGTAGACCTAAACCTGAAGTCTCTTACTTAATTGCCGCTGCATTCCTCATACCTAGATGTCCATCTGTTAGGTTATAAGTAGTAAACGTGATCCAAGGACGTAGCCAGAGTAAGTGCGTTGTGGGAATAGGGAAGGAGCCTGAGTACTTGGAGTGAAGTCTTATTGTTGGGTATGATCCACCTGATGGTGATAATCCCATTGGTCGAAGTGGCTGGATTAGGGATAATGGAGATACAGCATTATGGTAAGTACACAACCACTGTATATAGTCCAGTGCATTATTTATTTATACAGTGTACTATATAGTGTACTCGACTTGTTTTGTTTCACCCTGCAGTTTTTATGAGTTTTTTTTTATTTGTTTTTAATACAGGATAAGTATACTTGGGATTTTTTTTTTATTTCTGGACAAAAGTCATATGCTTTTGTGATCATTACATGGTACACAAAAGCATTGTGCAAGGTTTGTTCAGTGATGCAAACAGAAGGTGAGCTCAAACCAGAAGCCCGTGAGGTCCTGCAATATTTATACAAGCACAAAATTGGTGTACACCTTTTGTTCAGTCCCTGAGCAAACATTTTTTGAAGTAGTGGATCATGGGTAAATAGTTAATAAGAAAAGGAAGTGCTTACTTCCATAGATGTGTTTTTCACTTTGGAGAATGCCATATCACACAAGTTTGTAATAACAGTTTTTAGATATTTGTGTATTGGGTCTATATCATATGAGCGAATTGCGCAAATTGCGAACGCTTATAATATCGAATGTACTCGAAGTGGTTTTTTCTGAGATCACGGTACAGTGAAGAATGGGATATTTGCCCTTTCTTCACTGTAGTGCGATCTCAGAGTTGGAATATATATTTAGCGGGGGATGTGGGGGGCACAGCCCCCCACAATAGGAAGTTCGAGGTCCGGTACGTTCGATATTATGAGTGTTTGCAATTTGTGCCATTCGCTCACATGATATAGACCCTTGTGTATTTATTGTACCTACTTTGTTATCTGTCAAAGAGGGCAAGTTAGATTGACAGGTATTGCTGCAATTTGCATTACAAAGGGTATAATTTACTAAGAAAGCATTATAGCCTAAGTCATCTGTTTTATGAGCACTGCACTTTAGTTACATATTTACCTTCATAACGTGCTGTAATAGTTAATGATACCTTGTGCCACCAACATAAACAAAAATCAAAGCCAGTTATTGTATAAATGATTATGAATGAGTCAGAGATGCGGATTTCCAAGAAATTCACTTTGACTGGCAGTATAGCTTCTTGAGCTGTAGATATTCATAATCTTCTTGCAGTGCACGAAGCATGTTGATGATGCCCTGATATTTCGAAAAAGATAAACCATTTAAGCACCAAAATGGCACGTGACCTGACCTTAAGAAATGTTAAGCATCCCCTGTTAGAGTTGTTAAGGTCAGGTCCCATGGTAGCCAGCAATATCTGCCTGTACTGACTATCAAGTGACAGTGGCAGAACAAAACATTTGTTTCTGCCTGCTGCCTGTACCATTAACATATCCCTAACTTCCTATAAAAGAAAAAAACTTGAGAGAGTTGATAGAATAACAGGATGTGTGTTCGCCTGCATAATCTGAAGAGTATGAACACTGAAACTGAAATGTATTTCATTACTTAGTGACTTCAAGCCTCAGTGGTTTGTCCAAAATGGCATATTTTATGAGGAACAGACCAAAAATTTTAAGCAGTAATCTGGACATCCTGTGAAAATCTATAGACAGTTAATAGGCATGAAAGAAGTGTAAACGTAACAGACTGTGTTACAGTACCTCTGTGACAGCTCTCGGTAATTATTTTGCAGCTTTGAAAAACGGGAAAACACTTGGTGATTTTTTTCCCCTTAAATAGTAATACATGAAGCAGGTAAAGCGGCATGCAATACAAAGAATTATAATAATTTCACTGATCAAAACCCCTTATTATGTGTTCTTGGTGAATTTGTTTGCATTCATGTCTCAAACACATAATAAGCGGGTTGTGATCGGCAAGTCCATCATAATCATCTATATCACTGGTGCCCATAAGTACTTCATTTCATTGTAGTTCATGGAGTGTCATTATTATGCAGAAATGTCAGTTAAATGGCATCCTGGTTCAGCAGTAATGTAGAACAAAATCTGATCTTAACAACACTTAGAAGGATGCTTAACATTTGTTAAGCACCCCTTTTCAGAGAAACTATCCTTTAAAAGCTGGTCCTTTTCTATGTAAGGATATTAAATTTTCAGAAGGGTAAGGTATCTCAGAAAAAAAGGTTTCAGGAAAAGTCTCAACAAAGTCCCAGTGGTTCTAAGCCTTCCTTTCCAGACAAATCACATGCCTTCTATCTCCCTCCTCTTCCAAATTCATTCCACTTGTGCCTGTCTCTGGTACCCTTATCTCAAATGCTTTCTGTCACTCTGCCAGTTTGGGAGATGATGATAACCTCAAATGGATTCTGCCCATCATTTAGGGAGCTACATTAAATCCAGATTCATCTAATTCTGCTTAGTCTTCGACACCTGTTTTCTCAAAATGCAACAAAACTTGTTTCTCCTCACCTGTAGAAATAAAAAGTTTTTATTGAAGAATGTTTCTGGTTCCTGAGACTTCCAAGATGGCTGCACATTGAGTAATAGTTTAATTTCAGCTCTCCCAGTGTGAAAACAGAAACTCAGAAGAAGGTGCCAGTGAACTCATTTTCTTTGGATAAATTTCAGTAACCAGCTAAAAAGTACACTACCTGGAAAGTCAACCGCAGAGGGTGAGGAAAAATGACTGACTGGGAAGAATGCTGCAGCTGTTCAGCAAAATGCTGTGCAAGTTCAAGCTTTGGTGCAAGACATGACCTCCAGTAACCTAGAGGAAAAAATAAGTCAAATGTACTCAGAGCTGATTAAAATAAATGAAACACTGATGGAGTATACCAACTCAAATAACAAAAGGCTGGATAAAATGGAAGAAGGTTTTAACAGATATTCAGATGAGGTGATAAAACTGGAAAAATCTGAGGTTGAAATGAACAAAAGGCTGGCTGAATATGAGACTGCTCAAGAAGAGATGTTTCAAAAATAATAGAATTATGAGGACAGAGCACGCAGGAAAATCCTGAGATTTTCTGCTGTACCAGAGAAGCTGGAAGGAACAAAATGTATTAATTTTATGAAAGCTCAAATAAGCAACTGGACTGGTATTCCACACCTGAACTTAATTGAAAGGGCAAAACTGTGGCAGAAAGACAAAGTACTAAACGTGGAAGATAGTAGAGTGTTTGTGGAAAATGATTATTTAGTGCACACCAGACAGAAGAGGAGTAAATTTATTCCACTGCTCCAGGAATGTTGAGAAGCAGGCGTGAGATTCAAACTGCTATATCCAGCTATCTTCAGAATATTCTTTCCTGAAGGGACAAAATAATTTTTTAGACGGAGAAAATGCTAAGGAGAAAATACAAAAGTTTGTCCAATAAACTGTGAAATAGGAGATTCTTCTGGTAGTAAAGACCGCAGTAAGACTGTAAGAAAAAAACACAAATTGTCAGGATGTCCAAGGATCCTAAGCCGTCCAGATTCAAGAAGTGTGACTCATACTGTCAGAAGATGTCTCTGACAGATGGTCACACTTCTTGTGTTTACTGTCTGGGCACCGTGTACCTGCAGGACTCTTGTTCGATATGCCATGCGTTCAGTCCAAGAGGCCTGCAGGAGCGCAAAAACAAATTGATCTTGAGGGGTCTACTTAAACCCCAAGATTCACCGGCGAAGGCTCAGCCCGTGAAATCTTCTAGGCCACCTAAACCTTTGGCTCCCAGTTTGGAGCCGTCGTTGGGTGAAGCCATACCATCCATCTCTGCTCCGGCTGGAACCGATGTTCCTCCCTCCCAGTCAGCTCCGACACATTCTTCGGAGCCGTCTGAGAGTCAAAAAAGGTCAAGGTCCCCTTCTTTGGAGTCGATACGTTCAGCTCCGAAATCGCCTCTGCTCCAGTCAGAGCGTAGTCACCGCTCATCCCACTCTTCTCTGTCCTCGAGACTTTCGGACCATGATTTGGAAAGAGTGGTCAGTAGGCTGCTAAAATCGCAGGCCTTAGCCAAAATGTTTTCCAGCCCCCCTCATCAGGCGTCGGCTCAATCCACAGCTATAGAAATTCCTCCTCCGACTCATCCTTTGAGCTCGGAGCCAGAGTTCGTTGGGGTTTGAGTCATGTAACCGTCGGCTACGATAACTTCTCCTTCGGTTCCATCGTCGGCTCCGATCCCTTCCATGATACCGACCCTGGAGGGATCTGGGCGCTGGGACTCCCTGGTCGGCTCCGAGTGGGCAAGCGGCATCGGACCCTTGTCCAACCCTTCTCTCCCTCTCGGTGCTTTGGCGCAGGTGAGCTCAGCTCCCACATCTGCCTCGGAGCAGTCTCCCTCTGTGCGAGGAGGGCTTCTGGTTTCTTTGGAGCCTAAGCCTTCTCTGCGTCCGGGCAGGGATGCCTTCGAGGTGATGAGGAGTGTACTGGCCCCAGAGGCAGTCCCACGATCTACCCCATTGGCTCCTCCAAGTGCCTGCGTCAGCCTCTGCCCCTCTTCCAGACCCTAAGCATGGGGATCCAGCACTCCAGGACACCCCTTTGTGTGTATCCTCCTCTTCGGAGGCCTCCCCTGACCATTCAGAGGAGCCACCTCGCAAGAGGAAATGCAAGAGGAAGCATGTTGACTCCCCCGAGTCTGTCACGTCGGATACCGACTTAGAGGAGTCGGAAGGGTCCCCAAGATCCCCCTCTGAAGATGTCTCCTTCTCAGACATCCTTGAGATGCTTAGGCAGAGGGGGAACTGGACTGCCCTAAGCCCTTCCAAGGATGAGTCGGTATTCCTGGACGCATTTGGATCCCGACCTTCCACCTCCTGGGTGTCTACGCCTTTTGACCGACTGATATTTGTGGTGGCTCGGAAGGCGTGGACGGCTCCAGATACAGTGGAACCGTCCCCTAGAAGACCGACTAAATTCATTACTGCACCACATGGCAACCAGTTCTTGACCAAAGGTGTCCCCGTTGATGCCATGGTGGTAGCAGCGGCCACAAAGGAGTTGGCTGAAACTTCATCTGTCCATCCCCCTAACAAGGAGTCCAGGACGATGGACAGATATGGGAAGCGGATGTTCTCTTCAGCGACTTTTTCTATGCGGTCCCTGAATTACCTGTGCCACTTTACCCGCCTTCAGAGGGATCTCCTGAAAGAGCTTGGAGATACCCTCCAAGATTCATCAGCTGAGGGGGCCCAGGCTAAGACTCTTAACTCAGTGGTAAACTCCTCCATGATGCTCATTTCTTATGCAGCCAATGAGGCGAGTAGAGCCGCAGGCACAGGTGTGGCCCTAAGGAGGCACGCTTGGATGCGGCTATGTAACTTTGCGGAACCTTTCAGAGCGTTTTTCACTAACACCCTTTTTGATGGTTCCTCTCTCTTTGGATCACAGGTGAAGGATACCCTTACCAGGTGTGAGCAGGAAGGCAAGACTCTCTCTGCCGTAGGAGTCCGTTTTTCCACTCCTTCCAGACCATATCCCAAGGGTCAGAAGAGTGGAAAGATGTGGTTCCGGAAATCCCAAGGAGCCTTGCCGGACACACGTGGTGAGTTTCCCTCCAGGGGCAGAGGAGGGAACAATAACAGACGCCACCCTTGTGGCAGAGGGGGTCCGCAAAACCAGGGCAGCAGAGAATCTTTCTCTGACAAGCCCTTCCAGCATCCCTGAAGGGTTGCCCGGCTGCCCACCTCTGGAGGCAGTCGGGGGAAGATTATCGCTGTACCCAAGAACCTGGCAAAAAATAACACAAGACAAATGGGTACAGTCTGTTATATCCGGAGGCTACAGAATTCCCTTTGTTCATGCTCCTTTATTGTCAAACAAGTCCCTTCCAGACGTTCCACCCAATCTGAGGGATCAAGCAGTTCAGGAAGTTTCAAAACTGCTAAGAAAAAGGGCCATCCAGCAAGTCCCAGCAGACCAGCAAGGATCCGGAATTCACTCAAGGTTCTTTTTGGTACCAAAAAAGACAGGGGACTGGAGACCCATTTTGGATCTCAGCAGACTAAACAGGTCTGTACAAAGAATGAAGTTTCGGATGGTCACGCTACAGTCCATTTTGCCCTTCCTGGGTCAGGACAATTGGATGTGCTCCATAGATCTTCAGGATGCGTACTACCACATCAAAATGGACAGGCGCTCCAGAAGATTCCTGCGTTTCCGGCTGGGAGCCAGCCATTATCAGTTCAGAGCTCTGCCTTTTGGTCTCACCACAGCCCCCAGGGTGTTCATCAAATGTATGGCAGTAGTTACCGCTCACCTGAGACAGCAAGGATTCCAGGTGTTTCTGTATCTAGATGACTGGCTCCTCACTGCTACCACCAGGCATCACCTTCTGCAAGTCAGAGACTATACTATCCAGATGTGCTCCAGTCTAGGTATCACTATAAATTTTGAAAAATCTGCTTTGTCGCCTTGTCAGTCAATCATCTTTATAGGCGCAAACTTAAATACAAAGGACAGCTGAGCCAGCCTTCCACCACACAGGATGTTAGCCATTCAGCGGCATGTCCAAGTCTTGTTACAATGCAAGAGAATTCAAGCCAGGTTTGTCCTCCAAACCCTGGGTCTCATGGCAGCAGCAATCATACTCATCCCGCTGGCACGTTTTCACATGAGGATCCTCCAATGGGTTCTTTTTACCCAGTGGTCCTTCCAGCAGCTTCCCATGTCTCACATGATCATCATCACAGAAACATGCAAAAAGCACCTTGCATGGTGGATGGTCTCCTCATCAGTTCCCCTGGGCAGACAATTTGTACTTCCCCCTCCAGTTGCTACGGTGACCACGGATGTCTCCCTGATCTGGTGGAGGGGGCATTATCAGGGCAGAACAGTCCAGGGTACCTGGCAACCTCAGGAGTACCATCTGCACATAAACGTCTTGGAGATGAGAGCTGTGCTTTTAGCGTTGCAAGCTCTTCAGGACTCTCTTCCTACCGGGACAATTGCAATTCAAACGGACAATATGTCAGTCGTCTGGTACATCAACAAGCAGGGCGGAACCAGGTCCTACCCCCTATGTCGAGAAGCACTCAGACTCTGGCAATGGGCGGTTTCTGACCGCAACGCACATCCCTGGGAAATCCAACGTCATAGCAGACAGGCTGAGCAGAGCTATTCTCATGCCTCACGAGTGGTCTCTGACTCAAGTAGTAGCGGACCAAATCTTCCGTAAATGGGGACAACCTTGCTGCGACCTCTTTGCCACCCCCTTCAACAGCAAATGCAGCAACTTCTTCTCTCTCCTACCACATCCAGAGCATTCCCCCAGAGACGCTGTAGTCCACGATTGGCCTCAGGGGACTTCTGTACGCTTTCCCTCCCTTTCCCCTAATTCCCAAGCTGATTCAGAAAGATACCATATTGGGTTGCAGAATGATCCTCATTGCTCCGTACTGGCCTCTACAAATATGGTTTCCGTTCCTTCATCATCATCTTATCGAGCAGCCTTGGACTCTGGACCCAGCTCCAGACCTCCTGATCCTTCAGTCAGGCGGGATACATCATTCCCTACAATCTCTCAACCTCACAGCTTGGTTGCTCCACTTCCAACCCTAGCCAGGCTTCCTGATATCTCCCAATCGGTGCGTGAAATCATTTTATCATCGCACAAGTCTACCACTAGAAAAACTTACGCTAGTAAGTGGAAACGTTTTTCTTCCTGGGCAGAGACCAAGAATATATACCCCTTTTCATCCCCTGTTCACCACATCCTGGAATTTCTTGCGGAGCTCTTTCATTCTGGGTCCGCTTCCGCTACAATTAGAGTGCAGTTAGCCACAATTTCAAATTTTCACATTGGCCTTTCAGAAAGTAGCATAATGTCTCATAAGCTTTGTAAGGCCTTCCTCAAAGGAACCACTCTGCTCAGGCCCCCGATTAGGGATCCTCCACTTCCGTGAGATCTGAATTTGATTCTGTCCTCTCTAATTTTGCCACCCTTCGAACCTGCAGCTTCCTGTCCTTTGAAGTTATTATCTTGGAAAACACTTTTTCTGGTAGCAATTACTTCAGCGAGAAGAGTTTCTGAACTGCAGGCTCTTTCTATCCGTCCCCCGTACCTAGTGTTCCACAAAGACAGGTTTGCTCTTAGGACTAACCCTTCCTTCCTTCCTAAGGTCTCTTCTGAGAATAATTTGAACCAGTCCATTGACCTTCCTGTATTTTTTCCTAACCATTCCAGCAGGGCAGAATATAAATTACATCAATTAGATGTTCACAGGCAACTGTGCTTTTATTTGCATAGGACTAAGGACTTCAGAAAATCGGATCAGCTTTTCCTCTCTTATGCAGAGGGCAAACAAGGCCTACCAGTATCAAAAGTAACTTTATCTAGGTGGCTGACTTCTACCGTAACCCTTGTCTATCAGCTGAGGAAGAAAGAATTGCCTGTTAAACCTAAGGGCCACTCCACCAGAGCATTAGCCACTTCTGTTGAGTTTCAAGCCAGGTTGCCCATGGAATCTTTTTGTGCAGCGGCCACTTGGACAAATCCTCATACTTTCATCTCGCATTATAAGCTGGACATGGTTTTGAGGAGCAGAGCTGATTTTGGTTCCACTGTTCTGAAGAGTCTGTTCCACTGAGCCACCCAGGATATTAGGTGCTAGGGACGCTGTCCCAACCAGCAAGAATGAAGGCGAAATAGACAACTTAACATAAAGAAGTTATGCGCCTACCATAACGTTCCATGTTAGTTGTCTCCTCTCGCCTTCTTTTTTGCGTCCCACCCTCCATCCCCCTATCCTACTAGTCAGAGAAGAGTTTCTCTATGGATCTACACTGGCTGAGTCTTCTCTGACTATCCCACTCTACCTAGTAGTCTCTATAGTTGGGCTTAGGTATGATAGGATAGGATTCCTTCATTACTTTGTCTGATGATAGTCTCACCAAATGAAATCTGGGTTTCTAGCGCCAGGCATCATGGGATATGGGGAGGCCTCGAGCCAGTATGTAGCTCTCGAGCTTTAGAAGATGGCCGAGTCGGAGCCGAAGATCGGCTCTGAACCCAACCAGCAAGAAAGAAGGCGAGAGGAGACAACTAACATGGGACGTTATGGTAGGTACATAACTTCTTTTTCTTGCCTACTGCCTCTCTAATGAACTCATCCATCTGAAGAATTGACCAGTTCTTCCGAAAAATATCACACACCCTATTGATGTTACTGGAGAAAGTCACCCGCACGTTGTTGTTACTAGCGACATCACACCTCGCATTAAACGATCTCTGTCTATCTGTCCTGATGATATAGTACTGCTGTACCAGGACTTCGCTCTCAGGGTGAATTTCTTGGCATCCATGTCTCGAAAACATAATAAACAAATTACGATTGGCGAACCATATTCCTCTGTATGGTGCATAAGCGAGTGTGGTTGGAATAAGGAGACAAAACACTTTGTTGCATTTTCTCTGCTTGTCATTCCAGCTAACCCAGCAGCTTACCTGACTTCCTGTTTTACTATGCTAACTACCTAGGCTATACAGAACAACATTTGGCTAGTACAGCGCTGTACCATGGTTACACAGATTCTGGAATCAGCTGTATTTGACAATGCATTTCAGTTATGCATTATTTATTAGAGTGTATTTAAATGTCCATCATAGTTTACTTAGCTTTTGTTGACTAGGTAGGTGCAGTAGACCACAAGTAATTTATTTCAAGTACAACCCATGATGGTATTTACAAAATCAAAACAAGTACACTGCAGTACGTGTATAAGGGAAGAAAGCACAGTTGCATAAAGAATCCTCAGTCTGTTTGTACTAGCAAGAATTATTAGAAAAGTGCTTAATGATATACCAAAGACTGATTACTTAAAACATCCACCTATATTTTGAAGAACTGGGTATCACCAGTAAGCTAAACTGCCAGAGCAGTCTAAAATAACTTGGAAGTGGGGTGTTAATAATTAGCAATAAAAATATTGGAAAGTTGAGTAGCAAACAATAATCACAGTGAAAGAAAGCTTCCCCTATATGTTTCTTTAACTGAAAAGTAATTTATTCCAAATATTTTACCAGTGCCAAAAGAAATGTGCAAGAATTAAACTTTTGAATACTAGAACCCGTCCATTAAATAATCCAATTTCCTTTTTCCAGATGAAGGGTTAGCTTCATTCAGCCTTACAGTTTTAATTTTATAGATTCGTTCATGATCTGAAAACAGGTATCAAAGTGATTGCCTTTGTACAAGAAAAACGTGTCAGCAACCAGTGCTGCATGCCTTTATTTACACTGCACCTTTTCTCTGAGTAATGTACAACACCAGAGGGCAGCAGGTTTTTTCTGTACAACTTTGCCTGCTATGCTAATTAATAAAAAGTCATCAGAGTCTAAGGATTTCTGACTGTTCTGATGCCTTGGTGAAACGAGATTGATCTTTGTGGTTGGAACTTCTCTGCATCTGCTCTGGGACTTCTTGTTTTATTCATTACTTAGTAGCCATATCCCTTGGGTAAATAAGATCAGAGGTTTTTCGTAAGCCAAATGCTTCACAGCATAAAACATTTCTTATTTGTGATATAATGACGAGGTGAAATTATAGCAGTGGATTCTGGAATGTTATTTTGAGTGCACTGTTAAAAGTTGTTGTTTATTACTGTGCATACTTGAGTTATTGTGCCAAAACATTTCATTTTATTCAGGAGTAATTTATGTATCTTCCATGTTAAGATAAGTTTGTAAATGCATTTGTACAAACACTTCTGTGTTTTGCTAGGGTATTTCTGCCTGGGTCATTTATGCATCTATTTAAGGATTTTTTTTGTCCTTCCTTGCTCCCCATACTGGGCAGTAAAAAAAAACAAAACATTATAGGCTTTTTACAAGCCAAATTATTTGAAGAACATGCTTTCCTTCCCTTCTGGCGTGCTAATGAAATGAAGTAACACCAAAAGCATGTCTGTGTCCAGTGGAGCTTGGCTTATATCTATTAATCTTTCCAAAGTGTGGAAAACAGTACCTGTCACAACATGAAACAAATGGGCAAAATGTGGTAATACTAATGACTTAGCTAGGAGAGTCACAGCATGGTTATTATTTTTCTTCATACCTGAAAAGAATGTTTTTGACAAATTAAGATAATTCAGTGTTTTCTGTAGTATTGTTTACTATGGATACTTATTAAAATAATTCTCTTTTTATTGATTTTATATTAAAATAATTCTTAATATTGAAAGTGTACCAAACCTTTTCAGTGTGGAACAGAGGGGAACGTAGAATTAAAACCCATAATGGAGTATAGTTGACAGGTATAATGAGTTGTATGTTATATTACATGGGAGAATTCATAAAGGTTACATCGAGGTAACCTTTTTGTAATTAGAGATGGCTTTAACACAGTGCTTTGATACAAAGATGTGCAGTGCCACATCGGGTTGTTGCTGTGGATGTGTTACGTGCTAATGAGGCAATTGGGGGGAGAGGTATATATTTATTAGCCATGTGCTCTCTCTCCCCCAGAACTGCCTCCAGGAAGTCATCTACATGCCAAACAATTCATAGAATCACTCCATGTACATCAGCACAGCTGCTCCTTTCACGTCACGGTAGTGAACATGGCCAAAAGACCATGTTCATCCATCACTGCAGAGATAAATACTGGGAAGTTAAGTAGTGAGACAGGGCTAGAAGGTGTGTGCATGAGACCATGCGAGGAGTTGCATGTATGAGTATATGTGTGAGTATATGTCTGCCTGGGAGGTAGGAGAAGTGGGTAGTGAGCGATTAGGTTAGGGCCTGTGTGTGTGTGTGTGTGTGTGTGTGTGTGTGTGTGTGTGTGTGTGTGTGTGTGTGTGTGTGTGTGTGTAGGGGTGGCTGTCATACTTCCACACACCCCTAGATTAACAAGCAGAACCTGCAGAATTGTAGTCAGAGAGATCACAAGACACCAGGAATACATTTGAATTCTTGTGCCTTAATAGCTGTTTAACATTACAGGGATCAAGGGGGTAACACCAGGGATACATTTCTGGTACTGTAATGTTATTTTAATAGTACAGGGATCAGGAGAGGACACACTAGACACTATGGATGCCCAATATAGAGTGCCTTAAAGGTACATAGTTAAATAAAAGGTATGGGGGTCACTAGACGCAAGGGATTACTGTTCAAACTAAATGTAAAAAAGTGGATCTAGGACGAATTACCAACAACATGTTTCAATGAAACTGAAATGGTCATGCATTTTTCACCAAAAAAATCACTTTCGTGAAAGTGTAAAAAAAAAAACAGTAAACACATTTATGCAGGGGGGCAAGCCCCCCGTGTACCCCCCCCCCACTTTTATATTCTCACTCCGAGATTGTACTACAGTGAGGAAAAAGGAATATTCCCTTATCTCCACTGTACTGCGATCTCAGCAACAGCCATTCTGTCATTTTTTTAGCTCACTTTAGCGAAAGTGCATTTTCAAATGCACTTTCGCAAAAGTGTGCTTGCCCGTTTTGGTTTCGGTGAATCGAGCTTTCTCTCAACAGTCCTAGACTCAAAAAATACATATGGAGGAAGGGATTTGAACTGTGTGTTCTCGACACAAAGCATCCCTGCACTAGCCTTTTGTGTTAACAACTGTAAGTCAGTGCAGTCAGTGGTTTGTTACTATTTATTGAAGATCTCTGGCATTATACAAAGCCTGCAACCCAGCATGCCGTAAAAGGGAGAGGGAACAGAAGTGAAGAGAAGCAATAGGCATACCTCTCCACCTCAACACAGATTTTGCCTTAGCATGCATTTACTGAAAGATATGAAGTGCAAAATTCGAATGTCTGGCGTTAAGGAATGACTGTAATCATCTGTGTATGACCTGACTGGGGAGAGGGGAGCATCATGGATATTCTGACAACAGGAACTGGTATGGGGTATGTGTGTTTTACTGTGC
Source organism: Protopterus annectens (assembly GCF_019279795.1). Lineage (NCBI taxonomy): Eukaryota > Metazoa > Chordata > Ceratodontiformes > Protopteridae > Protopterus > Protopterus annectens. Next base: position 92,608,354 of record NC_056733.1, read on the forward strand.
CTGTGTGTGTGTGTGGGGGGGGGGGGGGTGACTGAGTAGAGAACAGTGCCTGTGCTTTCACTATGCGGCCAACACAGTTAATTATCATGGGAAGTGATGATTTGCACTTTGTGGTAGTTAATGGCAATTCATAGACATACAAATTAGCCAATAATGACACATTATGACTAATGTGTCTATGAATTGCAAAATACTGCATTGTGGTGTAAGGGCCTTATTACCCCAGCCCCTACAACCCAAAACTGGGGATCTTAATGAATCCCTAGGATATTGTTTTTTTAAGCATTTGCTGTAAATTTTTTATTAGAGCCAGTATACTACAACAGCCATATTTTTTCCAAGGGAAGTTCTCACAATTTCTGCAATGCTGTAATGAAATGAGGTTTGTAGTCTCCTGCCTGCTACCTAGGATGCTAGCTGACTTATGTTTCTTTTTTCTTAGTTGCTGTTTACTCCACTGTCAACATTTCTCAATGAAAATGCTAGTGTTCAGTTTTTGGAACATCACTCAAGAGTAACTGAGTACCTGGTGGTAGTAATTTCACTTTATATTTTGATTCGTCTTCTGAAGTACACGCACATTGTGATACCTTCATCAGTAGCTGACACAAGCCCTCCCCTCCACTGCCAGCATTTGACTGTAGTGCAGTGAATGATTACAGTGACTGTACTGTGTGGTCATGAGAATCTACTACCTATCTCCGCCTATTAAACACTGTTTTTAGCAGCATTTACTGGTGTGAGATATCAGTAAGCAGTTTTCTTGGTTTATTGTTGCGGGTGGTTAATCAGCGGCGAGTAGATGTTCAGTTGTCCATATGAATTAACTTTGTTTTTCCTTGGTTCATAGACGTTTACTAGGCTAACAATCACGAGGGCCTTTTTAAGCCTAGCAGTGCATCCCAAATTTCTGACAAGTTCTGCTACCCTTGATAAGTGTAAGCAGGGGCTTCGGAGATTAAATATTTACAAGCAGGGGCCTGGGAGATGAACCATTTACAGCATGCCTGTGTCCATTAGAGACATAGGTGGCAAACCAGGAATGAATGTTCTGTTCCCAAACCAGTCAACCAAGTTACACTTGAATTGGATTAGGAGGAACTCTGCTTCACATGGATCGGGAGCCTGTTCCAGAGAAGGGGTAGTCTCTGGGATACATACCTCTCTGTCCAGCACATCCTGTTTATGTCACAAGGAAGGTTTAAGTCTTTAGAATGGGTAATTCTGGTGCTGTTTGTTTTTTGGATATGCAGGGGACCATCAGGGTGGTGTCTGACAATGCGTTGTATGCCAGGCATACATCTCCCCTCAACAGCATGAAAGAGACAGACTACAGGAACAGGAACTTGGGGCTGTCTACATATGACATCCTACTTACACCCTGTATTCTTTTTAGTGAGGAACCTCTGTGGATGTTCCAATTTTTGGATGTGCCTGGTTAGGTACATACCAAAGGGGACATTGTACTTAATGACTGGTTTGATGAATGCTAAATATAGTGGAACAATGACTTCCTTGGACTTAGATGCCATGCCTTTGTTTAGAAGTTGCACAACATAGAATAATTTCCTCATTACTGTAGATACGTGATGGTCAAAGGCTAGATTACTGGATGATTTCCTGAAGGATATTATTATGCATTTCTTGCCATTTAGTTTTAGTCCTTGGCTCTGATACCAGTTATTTCTGTATTAACCCTTTCTGGAGAACATTTGTGTTGGCTGGGGATTCTATGGCTTTTGCTAATTTGCAATCGTCTGCAACTTTAGTCACCCTGAACCCAGTTACACTGGCCTTGACTGATATTCCCTTTGTCATAGTTAAAGTGTTAATGTTGTGACATTCTTTTAATTTTCTGTTTCTGCATTAAAGATAGATATAGGCAGCATGCCTCCAGATGTGTCTTGCAGTGAAAAATCAGCAATGTGTACATCAGGAAAGCAGATTCTATAGCCATGTCTTAATTTGTCATGATATAACCTTTACTTAATTGTAGCCTATACAGTCTTTGCAGTGGTATCTTCAAGCACCTTAGAGGCAGGCTGATTGATAGTACTCAGGTTGAATCAAATAATGTTGTAGGTAGCGTTTCGTAGCTTCCTCAGTTCCCCTCATCCTTTCTATCAGGATTCTCTAGGAATCTAAAGCTGATGCAAAAGGGGTTCCTATTACCAGATTGCAGATGCAGTTTGTCGAATGCTTCCTGATCGAACTGACAAGAGCGAAACGGTAAAGTAACGAAGCGGTTTTTCAGCGAATTATTTCCCCGGGAAAGAATTTGCTTGGCTGCTTTCGTTACTTTGCTGTTTTTGGCACTGTAGTGCGATCTCGGAGTTAGTATATTTAAATAGGGGTGGTGGGCACAGCCCTGCACATTATTTAATGTTTTAAAGTTTTTTGGGTTTTTTTCGGAACAGCGATTTTTTTTTTCCCTTGGAAAAAAATCACTGTTCTTAGGTTTCGACGTTGTAGGCTTTCACTTACATGGGGTCAATTATTTATTGTTCGCTTTTTTAAGCGTGCGATAATATAATATAGATCCAATGTAAAAGCCACTACTGTATTAGCTCCTAC